>NW_024608795.1:0-17500 GCF_018296145.1 Oncorhynchus tshawytscha | reverse complement strand
TATCAGACACCCTGCAATAGCACTCAGTATCCTACAAAGTGTTCCCTGACGTTTGTAGCATGGGAATAATGCAGGAGAGAAATAGTGAAAGAGAGTTCTGCTAACTGAGCAGCAACCGTACTGCGTTGATGGACTCTTTCTCTTTACAAAGGATAAATGAAGATTGACTACAGCCTCAGGTTCCCAATCAAGGAAGTGTGTGTGTGTGTGTGTGTGGTAGCCATCTGCAGAACACTGATTGGAGCTGTGTAATTAAGCCTAGAGAGCCGGAGGGGGGGTTCAGGGAGAGGAGGAGAGAAAGGGGGAGAAGGAGAGAGGAGGAGAAGACACATTTATGTACATTTCATCTTGGCTGATGTAGTATCCACTCTAATAATAAGATCTACTGAGCTCAACAAAAACTTTGTATGTGTGTGAAAGAGGATTTGTGTGTGTGTGCACATATTCCCCATGTGTGTGTGTGTGTGCATGCACATATTCCCCATGTGTGTGTGTGTGCATGCACAGATTTCCTATATGTGTGTATGTGCACAGATTTCCTATATGTGTGTATGTGCACAGATTTCCTATATGTGTGTATGTGCACAGATTTCCTATATGTGTGTATGTGCACAGATTTCATATATGTGTGTATGTGCACAGATTTCCTATATGTGTGTATGTGCACAGATTTCCTATATGTGTGTATGTGCACAGATTTCCTATATGTGTGTATGTGCACAGATTTCATATATGTGTGTATGTGCACAGATTTCCTATATGTGTGTATGTGCACAGATTTCATATATGTGTGTATGTGTGCTGGAGGTGCAGATGTACTCACCAGCTCTGTCAGTTCTGTATGTATTATGTGAGGACCTGAGGAGAGGATCGGTCTAGAACCGGTTTCTGGGTCTAGAACAGGTTTCTGGGTCTAGAGCTGAGTCTGGTTCTAGAACAGGTTTCTGGGTCTAGAGCTGAGTCTGGGTCTAGAGCTGATTCTGGGTCTAGAGCTGAGTGTCTATCCTCTAAGAAGAGTTCTAGAGCTCTTTGATCACAAACACACAAACACACACACGGTTAGAGACTTGTCAGAACCTCTCCTTCCATTGCACCTAGGGAGCTTGATGAGGAACAGGAGGAAGAGACTTACACAGGGAAGTTGAAATGACACCAGGAGAAGAAGAGAGACAGAGACAGAAAGAGAACATAATCTAAGGGGTGAAAAGAAAACGGAGAGGTACTGAAAAAGGATGAGAACAATGAGAGCTGTGTGAGTGAAAAATGAAACGTTTGAAAGAATATCAAAGGAGATAGCAGTAACAAGAACACAGTAACAACACAGTAACAAGAACACAGTAACAACACAGTAACAAGAACACAGTAACAACACAGTAACAAGAACACAGTAACAACACAGTAACAAGAACACAGTAACAACACAGTAACAAGAACACAGTTGAGTTTATGAAGTGAGTCTTGAGGCTAGTGAATGTGATCCCACTTTTCACTTACCCTCTTCTGTACTGGCCAGGGCTTGGTAATGGCAGAGATGTCACATGCAGTCATCAGCATTGACCTACAGCAGGTGATACACAAGCATATTGTTGGACAAGCAAGGCAAGAGAGTGGGTTATGTTGAACCATTACGCTCAGCATCACTCCATCAAGGGAAATATTGTTTCTAACAAAGTTATCTACATAGATTTCAGGATGTGTAGATAATCAGAATTCATGTAAACAGCTTATGGGGTAAGTATGGGGTAAGTTGAACTGAGGGACAGGGTAAGTTGAACTGAGGGACAGGGTAAGTTGAACTGAGGGACAGGGTAGTTGAACTGAGGGACAGGGTAAGTTGAACTGAGGGACAGGGTAAGTTGAACTGAGGGACAGGGTAAGTTGAACTGAGGGACAGGGTAAGTTGAACTGAGGGACAGGGTAAGTTGAACTGTGGGACAGGGTAGTTGAACTGAGGGACAGGGTAAGTTGAACTGCGGGACAGGGTAAGTTGAACTGCGGGACAGGGTAAGTTGAACTGAGGGACAGGGTAAGTTGAACTTCGGGACAGGGTCAGTTGAACTTCGGGACAGGGTAAGTTGAACTTCGGGACAGGGTGAGTTGAACTGCGGGACAGGGTAAGTTGAACTGCGGGACAGGGTAAGTTGAACTGCGGGACAGGGTAAGTTGAACTGAGGGACAGGGTAAGTTGAACTGCGGGACAGGGTAAGTTGAACTGCGGGTCAGGGTCATTTGAACTGAGGGACAGGGTAAATTGAACTGAGGGACAGGGTAGTTGAACTGAGGGACAGGGTAAATTGAACTGAGGGACAGGGTAGTTGAACTGAGGGACAGGGTAGTTGAACTGAGGGACAGGGTAAATTGAACTGAGGGACAGGGTAGTTGAACTGAGGGACAGGGTAAATTGAACTGAGGGACAGGGTAGTTGAACTGAGGGACAGGGTAGTTGAACTGAGGGACAGGGTAAATTGAACTGAGGGACAGGGTAGTTGAACTGAGGGACAGGGTAAGTTGAACTGAGGGACAGGGTAGTTGAACTGAGGGACAGGGTAGTTGAACTGAGGGACAGGGTAGTTGAACTGAGGGACAGGGTAGTTGAACTGAGGGACAGGGTAAATTGAACTGAGGGACAGGGTAAATTGAACTGAGGGACAGGGTAAATTGAACTGAGGGACAGGGTAAATTGAACTGAGGGACAGGGTAAATTGAACTGAGGGACAGGGTAGTTGAACTGAGGGACAGGGTAGTTGAACTGAGGGACAGGGTAAATTGAACTGAGGGACAGGGTAGTTGAACTGAGGGACAGGGTAAATTGAACTGAGGGACAGGGTAGTTGAACTGAGGGACAGGGTAAATTGAACTGAGGGACAGGGTAGTTGAACTGAGGGACAGGGTAAATTGAACTGAGGGACAGGGTAGTTGAACTGAGGGACAGGGTAGTTGAACTGAGGGACAGGGTAATTGAACTGAGGGACAGGGTAGTTGAACTGAGGGACAGGGTAATTGAACTGAGGGACAGGGTAAATTGAACTGAGGGACAGGGTAGTTGAACTGAGGGACAGGGTAGTTGAACTGAGGGACAGGGTAAATTGAACTGAGGGACAGGGTAGTTGAACTGAGGGACAGGGTAGTTGAACTGAGGGACAGGGTAAAACTGAGGGACAGGGTTGAACTGAGGGACAGGGTAGTTGAACTGAGGGACAGGGTAGTTGAACTGAGGGACAGGGTGAACTGAGGGACAGGGTAGTTGAACTGAGGGACAGGGTAAATTGAACTGAGGGACAGGGTAGTTGAACTGAGGGACAGGGTAGTTGAACTGAGGGACAGGGTAAATTGAACTGAGGGACAGGGTAGTTGAACTGAGGGACAGGGTAGTTGAACTGAGGGACAGGGTAGTTGAACTGAGGGACAGGGTAGTTGAACTGAGGGACAGGGTAAATTGAACTGAGGGACAGGGTAGTTGAACTGAGGGACAGGGTAAGTTGAACTGAGGGACAGGGTAGTTGAACTGAGGGACAGGTTGAACTGAGGGACAGGGTAGTTGAACTGAGGGACAGGGTAGTTGAACTGAGGGACAGGGTAAATTGAACTGAGGGACAGGGTAAATTGAACTGAGGGACAGGGTAAATTGAACTGAGGGACAGGGTAAATTGAACTGAGGGACAGGGTAAATTGAACTGAGGGACAGGGTAGTTGAACTGAGGGACAGGGTAGTTGAACTGAGGGACAGGGTAAATTGAACTGAGGACAGGGTACTGAGGGACAGTTGAACTGAGGGACAGGGTAAATTGAACTGAGGGACAGGGTAGTTGAACTGAGGGACAGGGTAAATTGAACTGAGGGACAGGGTAGTTGAACTGAGGGACAGGGTAAATTGAACTGAGGGACAGGGTAAATTGAACTGAGGGACAGGGTAGTTGAACTGAGGGACAGGGTAAATTGAACTGAGGGACAGGGTAGTTGAACTGAGGGACAGGGTAAATTGAACTGAGGGACAGGGTAGGGTAGTTGAACTGAGGGACAGGGTAAATTGAACTGAGGGACAGGGTAGTTGAACTGAGGGACAGGGTAAATTGAACTGAGGGACAGGGTAAATTGAACTGAGGGACAGGGTAGTTGAACTGAGGGACAGGGTAATTGAACTGAGGGACAGGGTTAATTGAACTGAGGGACAGGGTAGTTGAACTGAGGGACAGGGTAAATTGAACTGAGGGACAGGGTAGTTGAACTGAGGGACAGGGTTAATTGAACTGCGACCACAACCTTTTTAAAACCATGTCTATCTTTATTTCCCAAACACAATTCAACACGATCACAATTGCTTTTTTTTGTCTTCTAATCATTTTAACATATTTTAACATATTTTAACATAGGCTTAACACCTAATAAAGACTTTGTACTGTTTTAAAGGGATACTCCGAGATGTTGGCAATGAGGCCCTTTTCCTACTTCCCCAAAGTCAGATGAACTCGTGGATCCATGTTTATATCTCTGAGTCCAGTATGAAGGACGTTAGAGGGAGATGTACGCGAGCCAATGCTAACTAACATTAGCACAATGACTGCAAGTCTATGGGAATCTACTAGAATTGATCCCAACCTTGAAAGAAGCACAACCAAGCTGTCCCCAGGTGAATATGTATATGCATAGTGTCCACTAACCTCAGCAAGTCTTTATGATAGTCATCGTCCCAGACAAATTGGCTGTTCTTGGTCAGTTCAAAGAACTCTCCTCTCCTCCTGAAAAGATAGGCAGTAAATTTGATATCTGTCTTTCTCCCCATCTGCCTGCAGTCTAGTCATACGCCCACACTTCAGACAAGGAGGGGGGGAAGAGAGAAAAAAGAGAGAGAAAGAGAGAGAGAGAGGGGGAAGAGCTGAGATTAGGAGATAAGGAGAGAGAGAGGGGGAAGAGCTGAGATTAGGCGATAAGGAGAGAGAGAGAGAGAGAGAGAGAAGAGCTGAGATTAGGCGATAAGGAGAGAGAAAGAGAGAGAGAGAGAAGAGCTGAGATTAGGAGATAAGGAGAGAGAGTTGTGAAAAATAGAAAAAGTGTTAGGGGGGAGGATAGAGAGAGATATAGTCAATTACTGCTTTAGTACATTATTACTAAATCTTCTAATGAATAGGGTCTGAATACAACTTCCACCTTGACATTTTTCACAGCCCATCAATCTTAATTGAAGTTCTAATGAAAACTCTGCATAGAAATGTGACTTGAACTGTTCCCCTCTGTGCGCATCCCAGCTGTGTGTGACATTGTACCTACTTCATGTACAGAGCCAGGTCCGTAGCCAGAATAGCCCTCTCAATCATCTTCAGAGTGGCCTTGTACTCATCCAGAGACAGACTGCTTAGAATCTGATTCCCCTGGGGTGGAGAAAGTGGTGGAGAGAGGGAGGAAGGAAGGAAGGAAGGAAGGAAGGAAGGAAGGAAGGAAGGAAGGAAGGAAGGAAGGAAGGAAGGAAGGAAGGAAGGAAGAGAGAGAGAGAGAGAGAGAGAGAGAAAGAAAGGGAGGGAGGGAGGGAAGAAGGAAGGAAGGGGGATGGATGGATAGAGATATAGATAAGGATGGAGAGAGATGCAGGGATAGAGATATAGATAAGGATGGAGAGAGATGCAGGGATAGAGATATAGATAAGGACGGAGAGAGATGCAGGGATAGAGAGATAGATAAGGATGGAGAGAGATGCAGGGATAGAGAGATAGATAAGGATGGAGAGAGATGCAGGGATAGAGAGATAGATAAGGATGGAGAGAGAAGCAGGGATAGAGAGATAGATAAGGATGGAGAGAAATGCAGGGATAGAGAGAGAGGGAGGCAGGGATGACAAATTATTGACCCAGTTAAAGTTTTGTCACATGAAAATGTGAAAATTAAACGAAAAATAATAACAAGGAACAAATACACAATAAGTAATGATAACTTGGCTATATACACAGGGTACCAGCACTGAGTATGCAGGGGTATGAGGTAGTTGAGTGCAGAGTTACAGTGTTGCTTGAAAGTATGTGAACCCTACAGGGCTGGTCATTATTTTGCTGTCATTATCATCCTTATCTCTAAACCCCAATCTGTAATAAAGGAATTCCAGGTAAATGACAGAAACAAAAAAATATTATATATTTTCATTGTTTATTTAACAAAAGTGGTTTATTTAACAGAAACTCAGATGTGACATGTGCAAAAATATGTGAACCCCTTCAGTCAATAGCTTGTGGCACCTCCACTAGCAGTGATAACTTGTAGTAAACGTCTCCTATAGCCAGTAATCAGTCTCTGACTGTTATCTGTGTTGAGGGATTTTTGCCCACTCCCCTTTACAGAACTCAGCCAATTGAGTGAGGTTTGAGGGGTGTCTGGCATGAACTGCCCGTTTCAGGTCCTGCCACAGCATCCCGATTGGATTTCGGTCAGGAATTTGACTTGGCCAATCCAAACCACAAATCTTCTTTCTCCTGAGCCATTCTTTGGTAAATTTGCTTCAATGCTTTGGGTTGTTGTTCTTGTTGGAAGACCCCTTTTCGGGTTCTGGACTGATGGCCTGACGTTCTGTTCAAGAATATCCTGGTATCCCTCAGAATCCATGGTTCCCTTAATGATGTCATCCAGGTCCAGAGGAGGAAAAGCAGCCCCAGATCTTGTCATTCCCACCACCGTGCTTGACTGTTGGGAAAATGTTATTTTGGTGGTAGGCAGTGTTGGGTTTTCGCCAAACAGAGCAGTGTTGATTGTAACCAGAAGTGTCCATTTTGGACTCATCGGTTCATAGAATGGACTTGCAGAAACCTTCAGGTTTGTCCAGGTTCATAGATTGGACTTGCAGAAACCTTCAGGTTTGTCCAGGTTCATAGATTGGACTTGCAGAAACCTTCAGGTTTGTCCAGGTTCATAGATTGGACTTGCAGAAACCTTCAGGTTTGTCCAGGTGGTCTCATCGGTTCATAGATTGGACTTGCAGAAACCTTCAGGTTTGTCCAGGTGGTCTCATCGGTTCATAGATTGGACTTGCAGAAACCTTCAGGTTCGTCCAGGTGGTCTCATCGGTTCATAGATTGGACTTGCAGAAACCTTCAGGTTTGTCCAGGTTCATAGATTGGACTTGCAGAAACCTTCAGGTTTGTCGAGGTGGTCTCATCGGTTCATAGATTGGACTTGCAGAAACCTACAGGTTTGTCCAGGTGGTCTCATCGGTTCATAGATTGGACTTGCAGAAACCTTCAGGTTTGTCCAGGTTCATAGATTGGACTTGCAGAAACCTTCAGGTTTGTCGAGGTGGTCTCATCGGTTCATAGATTGGACTTGCTGAAACCTACAGGTTTGTCCAGGTGGTCTCATCGGTTCATAGATTGGACTTGCAGAAACCTTCAGGTTTGTCCAGGTGGTCTCTGGTTAAGACGGACAGTTTGACAGCAGAAGCTTCTTCCTATCAACCCTCCCATGATGGGCATTTGGATTCAGTGTTCTTATTATTAGAGCTTGCACAGTTACCTGAGATGCAGCAAGGAAGGTCTGCAAATCTCTAGATGTAATGTTTGGGATGGCTTTGTATTATTGTTTGTAATGTTTGGAACCTAATGTATTATTGTTCTTGTGGCTCTTTGGGATACCTTGGAAGGGCGTCCACTTCTAGGCCGAGTTGCTGTCATGTTAAATGCTCTCTATTTGTAAATGATTTGCCTCATAGTGGACTGAAGGAGCTCAAATCTTTTTGAGATGATTTTATAGCCTTCTCCCCAGACTGATGTGCTCTCACTACCCTCGTCCTGTTGTCCTCTGAGATCTCCTATCCTCTCTGCATGGTGTGGTTTGTATTCAGCTGGATGGGTAACACCAAACTGACTAAGTTTCTTATTTCTGTCAGAGTCCAACCCAAACTCTTTCCTAATGATCTCTCCTTTGATTGGTTCATTTTGTACCCAATTATTTACCCACCTGATACTACTTACCTACTTGATTTAACCAATGCAACTTGGGGTTCACTTATTTTTGCACCTGCACTAATTCCTTTTCAATTTAGTTTTTCTACGACACGCGTGATCTCCCCTACACCAACATATGGTATTGGTAAATAGAAACCCGTTATGTCATATCAAAAGGCTGGTTCTGATTAAATGGTAAAAACAAAATAAATCTGTAATTGCACAAATGGTATATCCTGTATGTACATACAGTGCCTTTGGGAAAGTATTCAGACCCCTTGACTTTTTCCACATTTTATTACATTACAGCCTTATTCTAAAATTCCCCGACAATCTATACACAAAACCCCATAATGACAAAGCAAAAACAGGTTTGTTGAAATTTTATCAAATGTGTAAATATAAAAAAACGGAAATACCTTATTTATATAAGTATTCAGACCCTTTGCTATGAGACTCAAAATTGATCCTGAGGTCTTAGACAGTATTGTGTCAAGGCACAGATCTGGTAAAGGGTACCAAAAATTGTCTGCAGCATTGAAGGTCCAACAACACAGTGGCCTCCATCATTCTTAAATGGAAGAAGTTTGGAACCACTAACACTCTTCCTAGAGCTGGCTGCCCGGGCAAACTGAGCAATCGGGGAGAAGGGCCTTGGTCAGAGAGGTTACCAAGAACCCGATGGTCACTCTGACAGAGCTCCAGAGTTCCTCTGTGGAGATGGGAGAACCTTCAAGGAGGTCAACCATCTCTGCAGCACTCAACCAATCAGGCCTTTATGGTAGAGTGGCCAGCTCGCATAGAGTTTGCCAAAGGCACCTAAAGACTCTCAGGCCATGAGAAACAAGATTCTCTGGTCTGAAGAAACCAAGATTTAACTCTTTGGCATGAATGCAAAGCATTACGTCTGGAGGAAACCTGGCACCATCCCTACGATGTAACATGGTGGTGGCGGCATCATGCTGTGGGGAAGTTTTTCAGTGGCAGGGACTGGGAGACAAGTCAGGGTCGAGGAAAAAGCACAGAGAGTTCCTTGATGAAAACCTGCTCCAGAGCGCTCAGGACCTCAGACTGGGGCGAAGGTTCGCCTTCCAACAGGACAATGACCCTAAGCACACAGCCAAGACAACACAAGAGTGGCTTCGGGACAAGTCTCTGAATCTCCTTGAGTGGCCCAGCCAGAGCCCGGACTTGAACCCGATCGAGCATCTCTGGAGAGACCTGAAAATAGCTGTGCAGCGATGCTCCCCATCCAACCTGACAGAGCTTGAGCGGATCTGCAGAGAAGAATAGGATAAACTCCCCAAATACAGGCATGCCAAGCTTGTAGCTTCATACCCCAGAAGACTCGAGGCTGTAATCATTGCCAAAGGTGCTTCAACAAAGTACTGAGTAAAGGGTCTGTAATATTTAAAAAAAAATGTTTTAACAAATTAGCAAACATTTCTAAAAACATTTTTTTTCTTTGTCATTATGCGGTATTGTGTGTAGATTGATGAGGGAAAAAAATATTGAATACATTTTAGAAGGCTGTAACCGAACAAAATGTGAAAATAGTCAAAGGGTCTGAATAATTTCCAATGGCACTGTATACAGTAGGTAGGAATAAAGTGACTAGGCAACAGATATATAATAAACAGTAACAGCAGCGTATGTGATGAGTCAAAAGAGATTAGTGCAAAAAAGGGTCAATCCAGATTTTCCGGGTAGATATTTAATTAACTATTTAGCAGTCTTATAGCTTGGGGGTAAAAGCTGTTCACTGTCCTCTTAGTTTCAGACCTGCATTGCTACTGCTTGCCGTGCGGTAGCAGAGAGAACAGTCTATGACTAGGGTGGCTGGAGTCTTTGACAATTTTTAGGGCCTTCCTCTGACACCGCCTGGTATAGAGGTCCTGGATGGTTAGGAAGCTTGGCACCGGTGATGTACTGGGCCGTACGCACTACCCTCTATTGTCCCTTGCTGTCAGAGGCCGAGCTGTTGCCATACCAGTCAGTGATGCAACCCTTTATGATGCTCTCAATGGTGTAAAACCTTTTGAGGATCTGAGGACACATGCCAAATCTTTTCAGTCTCCTGAGGGGAAATAGGTTTTGTCGTGCCTTCTTCACAACTGTCTAGGTGTGCTTGGAACATATTAGTTTGTTGGTGATGTGGACGCCAAGGAACTTGAAGCTCTCAACCTGCTCCACTACAGCCCTGTTGATGAGAATGGGGTGTGCTCGGTTCTCCTTTTCCTGTAGTCCACAATCATCTCCTTTGTCTTGATCATGTTGAAGGAGAGGTTGTTGTCCTTGCACCACACGGTCAGGTCTCTAACCTACTCTCTATAGACTGTTTCACCGTTGTCGGTGTTGCGTCATCGATAAACTTAATGATGGTGTTGGAGTCGTGCCTGGCCGTGCAGTCATGAGTGAACAGGGAGTACAGGAGGGGGCTGAGCACGCACCCCTGAGGGGCCCCTGTGTTGAGGATCACTGTGGCAGATGTGTTGTTACCTACCCTTACCACCTGGGAGCGGCCCGTCAGGACTTCATTAGATATCGTGCACCAGCTGTTGTTTACCGATATACATAGACCACCACCCCTTGTCTTACCAGAGGCTGCTGTTCTATCCTGCTGATACAGTGTATAGACCACCACCCCTTGTCTTACCAGAGTCTGCTGTTCTATAGTCACCGGTCACTAGGAGCGCGGCCTCTGGGTAGGCATGTTCTTGTTTGCTTATGGCCGTATACAGGTTGTTGAGCAGGGTCTTAGTGCCAGCATCAGTTTGAGGTGGTAAATAGACAGCTACACAAAATATCTTGGTAGAGTGTGGTCTACAGCTTATCATGAGGTACTTTACCTCAGGCGAGCAGAACCTCGAGACTTCCTTAATGTGACATTACGCACCAGTTCTTGTTAACAGACACACCCCCTCCTCTGACCTTCAATGTTAGGTTAGGAACACCTGCATAAGTTGTTGATCTTTTAACCTTTGACCTTTGTGATGTCACCTCTGTTAATATGTGCATTCTATCGCAAAACCTTCACAGAACTCAGAACGCAGCCGCCATTCTGTCCTGCCGATGTATAGAAAAAACAGCTACATTTATATTTTCCATGTCCTTCTTTAGGCACAACTCTGATTAAATATATGATATTACAGTTCTTCAAATCACATTGATAGGATAGTCTCGAACAGAACTCATCCAGTTTATTCTCCATTGATTGCACGTTCACCAATAAAACAGAGGGTAGAGGCGATTTATCCACTCTCCGATGTAGTCTCGTCAGGTATCCCGCACGCCGGCCTCTATAGCGGTGTCTCATCCTTCTTCGAGTGTTGGGATTTAGGGCCTGAACCGCGATAATCAATGTCTTTCACCTCCGACTCATTGAAGTAGAAGTCCTCATTCAAAACGAGGTTAGTGATAGCTGTTCTGATGCCCAGAAGTTATTTTCCGTCATAGGAAACAATGGTGGAAACATTATGTACAAAAAAAGTTCAGATCAGCGCCAAAAAAACCGCACACCAAATAGCACAATAGGTCAGGAACACCTTAAAATGGCCGCCATTCCCTCCGGCGCCATTATTAGGTTAAACTACAGCATGGTTGCCATGGCAGCACAATTCCACAATACTAGAAAACAGTCAATTCATCAATTGGATCTGTTCTCCTTATCTTTGCAATGTGTGTGTTTAATGATGTGTTTGTGTGTGTGTCTACTACATCCAGATGAGCTAACTGATGCTCTCCAGTGAATTTGTGTCCATGAAGATGAATCAGGTCTCTTATTCACAGTGCTTAATTACACCATAGCAGTGTTATCTCCTAGACTAGACTAGCAGCTGGAGCTCATGGAATTGGCCCTACAAAGAGAAAATGAGGAAACACCAATAGAATCCTGACACGCATGATAAATACATTATGGTGAACAATGCCTTATTATTCCAAATGAATAAATGAAGAATTAACTAAGTGAATAGTGGAATTAATTCATAAGGGTGTGTGTGTGTGTGTGTGTGTGTGTGTGTGTGTGATCTTACTGGGCTGTTGAGGATCATGAGACACTGATCAAAGTGGTGGTGCTCCATGGTGGAGTGGCAGTAGACTGTGAGATTCTGTGACACACACACACACACACACAGTACTGCAGCCTACCTCTGTATGTAGGAGTTGTTGACCCCTCTGTGGTCCAGGTCATGACTCAGAGTGGCGATCATCAAGGCCAGGGTCTCCAGATCAGTCATATTACTCTGACAGAGAGGGAGATGGAGGGGAAAGAGAGAGAGAGGGAGAGGGAGAGGAGAAGAGAGGGAGAGGAGAAGAGAGGGAGAGGAGAGGAGAGGAGAGGAGAGGAGAGGAGAGGAGAGGAGAGGAGAGGAGAGGAGAGGAGAGGAGAGGAGAGGAGAGGAGAGGAGAGGAGAGGGAGAGGAGAGGAGAGGAGAGGAGAGGAGAGGAGAGGAGAGGAGAGGAGAGAGGAGAGGAGAGGAGAGGAGAGGAGAGGAGAGGAGAGGAGAAATGAATCACACCATCCACTAAGATGTCGTTCATTATGAACAGTCATAGTATTAATGCACCAACTTCCATCACAGGCCACCAGCTAAACACATACAGTATAGACCATGAACACACAACTACACACACACACCTCAACACATCTTTCCACAGCTGTTATATACTCCTCTAGCTCTATGGAAGGACACAGGTACTTATCACAGGCCAGTATTACGACACGCGAGACAACAAGGGTTGGGCAAACACACTCACACAACAACTCTCAACACACACGTGCACGCACGCATGCACGCGCGTCCATACACACACACAGAGAGGGGAGTCAGTTGCTTAGCACTGTCTGCTTGAGAGAGCAGCTTACACATTAACTCAACAGCTATTTGTTAGCAACACCTGGATAGTAACCTTTAATCTAACAGAGGGAGTACATGTAGTCATCAGAACAGAGCATGTAGTCATCAGAACAGAGCATGTAGTCATCAGAACAGAGTATGTAGTCACCAGAACAGAGTATGTAGTCATCAGAACAGAGCATGTAGTCATCAGAACAGAGTATGTAGTCATCAGAACAGAGCATGTAGTCATCAGAACAGAGCATGTAGTCATCAGAACAGAGTATGTAGTCACCAGAACAGAGCATGTAGTCATCAGAACAGAGCATGTAGTCATCAGAACAGAGTATGTAGTCACCGGAACAGAGTATGTAGTCACCAGAACAGAGCATGTAGTCATCAGAACAGAGTATGTAGTCATCAGAACAGAGCATGTAGTCACCGGAACAGAGTATGTAGTCACCAGAACAGAGCATGTAGTCATCAGAACAGAGCATGTAGTCATCAGAACAGAGTATGTAGTCATCAGAACAGAGCATGTAGTCATCAGAACAGAGCATGTAGTCACCGGAACAGAGTATGTAGTCACCAGAACAGAGCATGTAGTCATCAGAACAGAGCATGTAGTCATCAGAACAGAGTATGTAGTCACCAGAACAGAGTCTGTAGTCATCAGAACAGAGCATGTAGTCATCAGAACAGAGCATGTAGTCATCAGAACAGAGTATGTAGTCACCAGGACAGAGTATGTAGTCATCAGAACAGAGCATGTAGTCATCAGAACAGAGTATGTAGTCATCAGAACAGAGCATGTAGTCATCAGAACAGAGCATGTAGTCATCAGAACAGAGCATGTAGTCATCAGAACAGAGTATGTAGTCACCAGGACAGAGTATGTAGTCATCAGAACAGAGCATGTAGTCATCAGAACAGAGTATGTAGTCACCAGAACAGAGTCTGTAGTCATCAGAACAGAGCATGTAGTCACCAGAACAGAGCATGTAGTCATCAGAACAGAGCATGTAGTCATCAGAACAGAGTATGTAGTCACCAGAACAGAGTCTGTAGTCATCAGAACAGAGCATGTAGTCACCAGAACAGAGCATGTAGTCATCAGAACAGAGCATGTAGTCATCAGAACAGAGCATGTAGTCATCAGAACAGAGCATGTAGTCATCAGAACAGAGCATGTAGTCATCAGAACAGAGTATGTAGTCATCAGAACAGAGCATGTAGTCATCAGAACAGAGCATGTAGTCATCAGAACAGAGCATGTAGTCATCAGAACAGAGCTGGGTGTGTGTACCGAGGGTTATATACTAGAAACTGGGTTGGACTGGAACTGAGTTGGACTAGAACTGGGTTGGACTGGAACTGGGTTGGACTAGAACTGGGTTGGACTAGAACTGGTTGGCTAGAACTGGGTTGGACTAGAACTGGGTTGGACTAGAATTGGGTTGGACTGGAACTGGGTTGGACTGGAACTGGGTTGGACTTCTAGAACTGGGTTGGACTAGAACTGGGTTGGACTGGAACTGGGTTGGACTGGAACTGGGTTGGACTAGAACTGGGTTGACTGGAACTGGGTTGGACTGGAACTGGGTTAGACTAGAACTGGGTTAGACTAGAACTGGGTTGGACTGGAACTGGGTTGGACTAGAACTGGGTTGGACTAGAACTGGGTTGGACTGGAACTGGGTTGGACTGGAACTGGGTTGGACTAGAACTGGGTTGACTAGAACTGGGTTGACTGGAACTGAGTTGACTAGAACTGGGTTGGACTAGAACTGCTTGGACTAGAACTGGGACAGACTAGAACTGGGATGGACTGGAACTGGGATTGACTAGAACTGGGTGACTAGAACTGGGTTGGACTAGAACTGCTGGGACTGGAACCAAGACCGACTAGAACTGGGTTGGATCCACTTTAGAACTGGACTGGAACCGGGTTGGACCGGAACTGGGTTGGACTAGAACTGGGTTGGACTGGAACTGGGTTGGACTGGAACTGATTGACTGGAACTGGGTTGGACTGAACTGAGTTGGACTGGAACTGGGTTGGACTGGAACTGGTTGTGACTGGAACTGGGTTGACTGGAACTGAGTGTTTGGGATACGTTGAGTTCTGTTTCTGTCTGAGATACAGTACTTATTTGTTCAAGTGTCTTTGACTATTTATGATAATGATTCTTCTTATATCATATTACATCTGATATCTTCTAACTAAGAACGCCAAGTAATGCATTCAGAGGTACAACATTTGGTATTTAATTATATATATATATATTATTATATTAAGGTAACTGGAAGCCAATGCTGACTTGACAGAACACAGTGGTCGGACTGACCCGGAAACAGCACAGTTACAGCATGTTGACTCAATAGCCATTGGTCGGAATGACACAAATAAGACCTCCTGCCGGGGATATATTATTTATTGATTGGACGGAGTGACCCGGCACCCCTTCCATGCTGGCCATTGATTGGCTGAACTCACCTGTAACCGGCCAGATTTGAACAAGGCGAACATGCACTGGGAGGTGTTGAAGGCGTGTCTCCAGTTGTGGTAGGCCACGTTCTTCCTATAGTTCTTCTTAACACTCAGGATCCACTGGCACAGACTCTACAGAGAGAGAGAGAGGGGGGAACGGAGGGAAAAGGGGGGAGAGAGGGGGGGGGGATATGAAGGAACACAGTAGGAGATAGACAAGACAAAGTGGGGAGAAAGAGGGAGAGATGAGGAGGAGGTGTTGGGAGAGGAGGAAGAAGAGGAGGGGAGGAGGAAGGGAAGAGGAGGAGTGGAGGAGGAGGGGAAGAGGAGGGGAGGGGAAGAGGAGTTGGTGGGAGAGGAGGAAGAAGAGGAGGGGAGGAGGAAGGGAAGAGGAGGAGGGGGAGGAGGAGGGGAAGATGAGTTGGTAGGAGAGGAGGAAGAAGAGGAGGGGGAGGAGGAAGGGAAGAGGAGTTGGAGGGGAAGAGGAGGTGGGGGGAGGAGGGGGGCAAAAATGGCCAGCAAGAGAGAGGGAAAGGTTAAACAAGAAAATAGATAACAGACAGAATGACAGTGACTTTAATTGTATCTGTACATTCTCAAGCAGTAGAGCTTCAAATTGGCCAGACTGGCAATCTGATTGGTGTTATAGGAAAACTTAGACCACCCTGCTAATAGAATCACTGGATTCTGTTCATCCAATCTTTCCATGTCCATCCATTTACTGGCATAAGCTTCCAATCAACTCCCTATCAGCCAATGCATAGTGACTCACACATTTGTTCAATAATAATTTGATAATAAAAATTGACATTCATTATGACCTTTTTCTGAACCTCAAAGTCCTTCGCATTCTATAAGTTATGATGTCATTAGTCATCTATTGTGAGTGATGCATGACAAGGCCACTGTGGTGTGTTAAGGAATACTGATTAAGAGGGTGGTGAGTTGTTAAAGGTGAATGTGCAAACACACATATATGTACTGGCCATACATACAGGTATGTGCACATACATGCACATAGTCACGTATACACACACACACACACACACACACACACACACACACACACACACACACACACACACACACACACACACACACACACACACACACACACACACACACACACACACCTTGTATTTCATCTGGAAGTTCTGACCAGGCTGAGTTCACAACATGCGCATGCAGGCCTGAGTGGTCTCAGCCAGACAGCTCAAAGTCACTGAAACTGAACTCCATCAGACGTAGAGACTGGGCCGACGGAACAGTGGCCACCTTCACAAACAGAGAGAGGAGTGTGTGAGAGGGATGTACACATATACACTCATACGGTATGCACGCACGTACACACACACACACACACACACACACACACACACACACACACACACACACACATATACTATATGTATGCACATAAGCACACACACACACACACACACACACACACACACACACACACACACACACACACACACACACACACACACACACCCTCTCTAAGCACCAGGGATCTCTAGCAGGTATTAATAATTGATGAGCTGTGATCAGGGAGAGTATCTATCCGTGTTCGGCTCGCCTCCCCTTTAGCTGACAGACAGCACTTCTACCCAGAGCAGACAGGACACCCCTAATGCACAAAGGATCTCTCTCTCTCTCTCTCTCTCTCCTTTTAGATTAGAACCTCTCTTTCCTCGCTCCTCTCTCTCTCTTTATTGTCATGGGAAACATATGTTTACATTGCCAAAGCAAGTTAAATAGATAATAAACAAAAGAGAAATAAACAAGAAAACACTTACAGTAAACATTACACTCACAAACGTACCAAAAGAATAAAGACATTTCAAATGTCATATTATGTGCAAATCTTCCTTTTGTGATGGCACACTGGTATTTCACCCAATAGATATGGGAGTTTATCAAAATGGGTTTGTTTTTGAATTCTTTGTGGGTCTATATAATCTGAGGGAAATATGTGTCTCTAATATGGTCATACATTGGGCAGGAGCTTAGGAAGTGCAGCTCAGTTTCCACCTCATTTTGTGGGCAGTGAGCACATAGCCTGTCTTCTCTTGAGAGCCATGTCTGCCTACGGCTGCCTTTCTCAATAGCAAGGCTATGCTCACTGAGTCTGTACACAGTCAAAGCTTTCCTTCAGTTTGGGTCAGTCACAGTGGTCAGGTATTCTGCCGCTGTGTACTCTCTGTTTAGGGCCAAATAGCATTGTAGTTAGCGTTTTAATTTTTTTGGGT
>NW_024608794.1:50000-81251 GCF_018296145.1 Oncorhynchus tshawytscha | reverse complement strand
GAGGGGGTTATTTTAGTAGAAGTGGTTGAAGGAGGGGGTTGGTTATTTTAGTAGAAGTGGTTGAGGTGTGGAGGAGGGGGGGTTATTTTAGTAGAAGTGGTTGAGGTGTGGAGGAGGAGGGGTTATTTTAGTAGAAGTGGTTGAGGTGTGGAGGAGGAGGGGTTATTTTAGTAGAAGTGGTTGAGGGAGGAGGAGGGGTTATTTTAGTAGAAGTGGTTGAGGTGGGGAGGAGGGTTTTAGTAGAAGTGGTTGGTGAGGAGGGGGTTATTTTAGTAGAAGTGGTTATTTTAGGTGTGGAGGAGGGGGTAAAGTGGTTGAGTTATTTTAGTAGAAGTGGTTGAGGTGTGGAGGAGGGGGTTATTTTAGTAGAAGTGGTTGAGGTGGGGAGGAGGGGGAGGAGGAGTTATTTTAGTAGAAGTGGTTGAGGTGGGAGGAGGAGGGGTTATTTTAGTAGAAGTGGTTGAGGTGGGGAGGAGGGGGGTTATTTTAGTAGAAGTGGTTGAGGAGGTTATTTTAGTAGAAGTGGTTGAGGTGAGGAGGAGGGAGGGTTATTTTTAGTAGAAGTGGTTGAGGTGGGAGGAGGAGGGGGGGTTATTTTAGTAGAAGTGGTTGAGGAGGGGGGTTATTTTAGTAGAAGTGGTTGAGGTGGGGAGGAGGAGGGGTTATTTTAGTAGAAGTGGTTGAGGTTATTTTAGTAGAGGGTTGAGGAGGGGAGGAGGGGTTATTTTAGTAGAAGTGGTTGAGGTGGGGAGGAGGGGTAGAAGTTATTTTAGTAGAAGTGGTTGAGGTTATTTTAGTAGAAGTGGGAGGAGGGGGTTATTTTAGTAGAAGTGGTTGAGGTGGGGGGAGGAGGGGTTATTTTAGTAGAAGTGGTTGAGGTGAGGAGGGGGGGGGTTATTTTAGTAGAAGTGGTTGAGGTGGTTGGAGGAGGAGGGGGGGTTATTTTAGTAGAAGTGGTTGAGGTGTGGAGGAGGAGGGGGGTTATTTTAGTAGAAGTGGTTGAGGTGGAGGAGGAGGGTGGAGGGTTATTTTAGTAGAAGTGGTTGAGGTGTGGAGGAGGAGGGGTGGTTATTTTAGTAGGAGGGTTATTTTAGTAGAAGTGGTTGAGGTGTGGAGGAGGAGGGGTTATTTTAGTAGAAGTGGTTGAGGTGTGGAGGAGGAGGGGTTATTTTAGTAGAAGTGGTTGAGGTGTGGAGGAGGGGTTATTTTAGTAGAAGTGGTTGAGGTGTGGAGGAGGAGGGGTTATTTTAGTAGAAGTGGTTGAGGTGTGGAGGAGGAGGGGTTATTTTAGTAGAAGTTATTTTAGTAGAAGTGGTTGAGGTGTGGAGGAGGAGGGGTTATTTTAGTAGAAGTGGTTGAGGTGTGGAGGAGGAGGGGTTATTTTAGTAGAAGTGGTTGAGGTGGGTTAGGAGGAGGAGGGGTTATTTTAGTAGAAGTGGTTGAGGTGAGGAGGAGGAGGGGTTATTTTAGTAGAAGTGGTTGAGGTGAGGAGGAGGGGGGTTATTTTAGTAGAAGTGGTTGAGGTGTGGAGGAGGAGGGTTATTTTAGTAGAAGTGGTTGAGGTGAGGAGGAGGAGGGGTTATTTTAGTAGAAGTGGTTGAGGTGGGGTTAGGAGGAGGAGGGTTATTTTAGTAGAAGTGGTTGAGGTGAGGGAGGAGGGGGGTTATTTTAGTAGAGTGGTTGAGGTGAGGAGGAGGAGGGGTTATTTTAGTAGAAGTGGTTGAGGTGAGGAGGAGGAGGGGTTATTTTAGTAGAAGTGGTTGAGGAGGAGGAGGGGGTTATTTTAGTAGAAGTGGTTGAGGTGGGGAGGAGGGGGGGTTATTTTAGTAGAAGTGGTTGAGGTGTGGAGGAGGGTTATTTTAGTAGAGGAGGGGGTTATTTTAGTAGAAGTGGTTGAGGGGGTTATTTTAGTAGAAGTGGTTGAGGTGTGGGGAGGGGGGGTTATTTTAGTAGAAGTGGTTGAGGTGGGGAGGAGGAGGGGGTTATTTTAGTAGAAGTGGTTGAGGTGAGGAGGTGGTTGAGGAGGGGTTATTTTAGTAGAAGTGGTTGAGGTGTTATTTTAGTAGGGTTATTTTAGAGGTGGGGGGTTATTTTAGTAGAAGTGGTTGAGGAGGAGGGGGTTATTTTAGTAGAAGTGGTTGAGGTGTGGAGGAGGGGGGGAGGTTATTTTAGTAGAAGTGGTTGAGGTGGGGAGGAGGAGGGGTTATTTTAGTAGAAGTGGTTGAGGTGTGGGGAGGAGGGGGGTTATTTTAGTAGAAGTGGTTGAGGTGGGGGTTATTTTAGGAGGAGGAGGGGGGTTATTTTAGTAGAAGTGGTTGAGGTGGGGAGGAGGGGGTTATTTTAGTAGAAGTGGTTGAGGAGGAGGAGGGGTTATTTTAGTAGAAGTGGTTGAGGTGGGGAGGAGGTTGAGGGGGGGTTATTTTAGTAGAAGTGGTTGAGGTGTGGAGGAGGAGGGGGTTATTTTAGTAGAAGTGGTTGAGGTGTGGAGGAGGGGGTTATTTTAGTAGAAGTGGTTGAGGTGTGGAGGAGGAGGGGTTATTTTAGTAGAAGTGGTTGAGGTGTGGAGGAGGGGGTTATTTTAGTAGAAGTGGTTGAGGTGTGGAGGAGGGGTTATTTTAGTAGAAGTTATTTTATTTTAGTAGAAGTGGTTGAGGTGGGAGGAGGAGGGGTTATTTTAGTAGAAGTGGTTGAGGTGTGGAGGAGGAGGGGTTATTTTAGTAGAAGTGGTTGAGGTGTGGAGGAGGAGGGGTTATTTTAGTAGAAGTGGTTGAGGTGAGGGAGGAGGAGGGGTTATTTTAGTAGAAGTGGTTGAGGTGGGGAGGAGGAGGGGTTATTTTAGTAGAAGTGGTTGAGGTGGGAGGAGGAGGGGTTATTTTAGTAGAAGTGGTTGAGGTGGGAGGAGGAGGGTTATTTTAGTAGAAGTGGTTGAGGTGAGGAGGAGGAGGGGGGGGTTATTTTAGTAGAAGTGGTTGAGGTGAGGAGGAGGAGGGGGTTATTTTAGTAGAAGTGGTTGAGGTGAGGAGGGGTTAGGAGGGGGAGGAGGAGGGGGTTATTTTAGTAGAAGTGGTTGAGGTGAGGAGGAGGAGGGGTTATTTTAGTAGAAGTGGTTGGTGGGAGGAGGAGGGTTATTTTAGTAGAAGTGGTTGAGGAGGAGGAGGAAGGGTTGAGAGGAGGAGGGGGTTATTTTAGTAGAAGTGGTTGAGGTGTGGAGGAGGAGGGGGGTTATTTTAGTAGAAGTGGTTGAGGTGTGGAGGAGGAGGGGGGTTATTTTAGTAGAAGTGGTTGAGGTGAGGAGGAGGGGGGTTATTTTAGTAGAAGTGGTTGAGGTGAGGAGGAGGAGGGGTTATTTTAGTAGAAGTGGTTGAGGTGAGGAGGAGGGGGGGTTATTTTAGTAGAAGTGGTTGAGGTGAGGAGGAGGGTTATTTTAGTAGAAGTGGTTGAGGTGAGGAGGAGGAGGGGTTATTTTAGTAGAAGTGGTTGAGGTGAGGAGGAGGAGGGGGTTATTTTAGTAGAAGTGGTTGAGGAGGAGGAGGAGGGGGTTATTTTAGTAGAAGTGGTTGAGGTGGGAGGAGGGGGGTTATTTTAGTAGAAGTGGTTGAGGTGTGGAGGAGGAGGGGTTATTTTAGTAGAAGTGGTTGAGGTGAGGAGGAGGAGGGGGTTATTTTAGTAGAAGTGGTTGAGTGGGAGGAGGGTTATTTTAGTAGAAGTGGTTGAGGAGGGAGGAGGGGTTATTTTAGTAGAAGTGGTTGAGGAGGGTTATTTTAGTAGAAGTGGTTGAGGTGAGGAGGAGGGGGGTTATTTTAGTAGAAGTGGTTGAGGTGTGGAGGAGGGGGTTATTTTAGTAGAAGTGGTTGAGGTGTGGAGGAGGAGGAGGGTTATTTTAGTAGAAGTGGTTGAGGTGGGAGGAGGAGGGGGGTTATTTTAGTAGAAGTGGTTGAGGTGAGGAGGAGGAGGGGTTATTTTAGTAGAAGTGGTTGAGGTTATTTTAGTAGAAGTGGTTGAGGAGGGGTTATTTTAGTAGAAGTGGTTGAGGTGGGGAGGAGGGGAGGTTATTTTAGTAGAAGTGGGTGAGGTGAGGAGGAGGAGGAGGGGTTATTTTAGTAGAAGTGGTTGAGAGGGGTTATTTTAGTAGGAGGAGGAGGAGGGGGTTATTTTAGTAGAAGTGGTTGAGGTGAGAGGAGGGTTTTTTAGTAGAAGTGGTTGAGGTGTGGAGGAGGAGGGGTTATTTTAGTAGAAGTGGTTGAGGTGTGGAGGAGGAGGGGTTATTTTAGTAGAAGTGGTTGAGGTGGAGGAGGAGGAGGGCTTATTTTAGTAGAAGTGGTTGAGGTGGGGAGGAGGAGGGTTATTTTAGTAGAAGTGGTTGAGGTGAGGAGGAGGAGGGGGTTATTTTAGTAGAAGTGGTTGAGGTTATTTTAGTGGAGGAGGAGGGGGTTATTTTAGTAGAAGTGGTTGAGGAGGGGAGGGGGTTATTTTAGTAGAAGTGGTTGAGGTGGGGAGGAGGGGGGTTATTTTAGTAGAAGTGGGTGAGGTGTGGAGGAGGAGGGGTTATTTTAGTAGAAGTGGTTGAGGTGAGGGAGAGGGGTTATTTTAGTAGAAGTGGTTGAGGTGAGGAGGAGGAGGGGTTATTTTAGTAGAAGTGGTTGAGGTGAGGAGGAGGAGGGTTATTTTAGTAGAAGTGGTTGAGGTGGAGGGGGGTTATTTTAGTAGAAGTGGTTGAGGTGAGGAGGAGGAGGGTTATTTTAGTAGAAGTGGTTGAGGTGAGGAGGAGGAGGGTTATTTTAGTAGAAGTGGTTGAGGTGTGGAGGAGGAGGGGGGTTATTTTAGTAGAAGTGGTTGAGGTGGGGAGGAGGGGGGTTATTTTAGTAGAAGTGGTTGAGGTTATTTTAGTAGGTGGTTGAGGTGAGGTGGAGGAGGATTTTAGGGGTTATTTTAGTAGAAGTGGTTGAGGTGGGAGGAGGAGGGGGTTATTTTGGTTGAGTAGAAGTGGTTATTTTAGTAGAAGTGGTTTATTTTAGTAGAAGTGGTTGAGGTGTGGAGGAGGAGGAGGGGGTTATTTTAGTAGAAGTGGTTGAGGTGTGGAGGAGGAGGGGGTTATTTTAGTAGAAGTGGTTGAGGTGTGGAGGAGGGGGGTTATTTTAGTAGAAGTGGTTGAGGTGGGAGGAGGAGGGGGTTATTTTTTTAGTAGAAGTGGTTGAGGTGAGGGAGGAGGGGGGTTATTTTAGTAGAAGTGGTTGAGGTGGGGAGGTTATTTTAGTAGAAGTGGTTGAGGTGAGGAGGAGGAGGAGGGTTATTTTAGTAGAAGTGGTTGAGGTGTGGAGGAGGAGGAGGGGTATTTTAGTAGAAGTGGTTGAGGTGTGGAGGAGGAGGGGTTATTTTAGTAGAAGTGGTTGAGGTGTGGAGGAGGAGGGGGTTATTTTTAGTAGAAGTGGTTGAGGTGAGGAGGAGGAGGGGTTATTTTAGTAGAAGTGGTTGAGGTGAGGAGGAGGAGGGGTTATTTTAGTAGAAGTGGTTGAGGTGTGGAGGAGGAGGGGTTATTTTAGTAGAAGTGGTTGAGGTGGGAGGAGGAGGAGGGGTTATTTTAGTAGAAGTGGTTGAGGTGGAGGAGGAGGAGGGGGTTATTTTAGTAGAAGTGGTTGAGGTGTGGAGGAGGAGGGGGTTATTTTAGTAGAAGTGGTTGAGGTGAGGAGGAGGAGGGGTTATTTTAGTAGAAGTGGTTGAGGTGAGGAGGAGGAGGGGTTATTTTAGTAGAAGTGGTTGAGGTGAGGAGGAGGAGGGGGGTTATTTTAGTAGAAGTGGTTGAGGTGGGGAGGAGGAGGGGTTATTTTAGTAGAAGTGGGTGAGGTGGGGAGGAGGGGTTATTTTAGTAGAAGTGGTTGAGGTGGGGAGGAGGAGGGTTATTTTAGTAGAAGTGGTTGAGGTGGGGAGGAGGGGTTATTTTAGTAGAAGTGGTTGAGGTGGGGAGGAGGGGGGGGTTATTTTAGTAGAAGTGGTTGAGGTGGAGGTTATTTTAGTAGAAGTGGTTGAGGTGAGGAGGAGGAGGGGGGGTTATTTTAGTAGAAGTGGTTGAGGAGGAGGGGGGGGTTATTTTAGTAGAAGTGGGTGAGGTGTGGAGGAGGGAGGGGGGTTATTTTAGTAGAAGTGGTTGAGGTGAGGAGGAGGAGGGGTTATTTTAGTAGAAGTGGTTGAGGTGAGGAGGAGGAGGAGGGGTTATTTTAGTAGAAGTGGTGGAGGGGTTATTTTAGGAGGAGGGGTTGAGGTGTGGAGGGGTTATTTTAGTAGAAGTGGTTGAGGAGGGGGGTTATTTTAGTAGAAGTGGTTGAGGTGTGGAGGAGGGGTTATTTTAGTAGAAGTGGTTGAGGTGGGGAGGAGGGGGTTATTTTAGTAGAAGTGGTTGAGGTGTGGAGGAGGAGGGGTTATTTTAGTAGAAGTGGTTGAGGTGTGGAGGAGGAGGGGTTATTTTAGTAGAAGTGGTTGAGGTGGGAGGAGGAGGGGTTATTTTAGTAGAAGTGGTTGAGGTGTGGGGAGGAGGAGGAGGGGTTATTTTAGTAGAAGTGGTTGAGGTGAGGAGGAGGAGGAGGAGGGTTATTTTAGTAGAAGTGGTTGAGGTTATTTTAGTGGAGGAGGGGGGGGTTATTTTAGTAGAAGTGGGTGAGGTGAGGAGGGGGGGGGTTATTTTAGTAGAAGTGGTTGAGGTGGGGAGGAGGGGTTATTTTAGTAGAAGTGGTTGAGGTGGGGAGGAGGGGGGTTATTTTAGTAGAAGTGGTTGAGGTGTGGAGGAGGAGGGGGGGTTATTTTAGTAGAAGTGGTTGAGGTGGGAGGAGGAGGGGTTATTTTAGTAGAAGTGGTTGAGGTGAGGAGGAGGGGGGTTATTTTAGTAGAAGTGGTTGAGGTGAGGAGGAGGAGGGGTTATTTTAGTAGAAGTGGTTGAGGTGAGGAGGAGGAGGGGTTATTTTAGTAGAGGGTTGAGGAGGGGAGGGGTTATTTTAGTAGAAGTGGTTGAGGTGGGGGAGGAGGGGTTATTTTAGTAGAAGTGGGAGAGGTGGGAGGAGGAGGGGGGGGTTATTTTAGTAGAAGTGGGTGAGGTGTGGAGGAGGAGGGGGTTATTTTAGTAGAAGTGGGTGAGGTGGGGAGGAGGAGGGGTTATTTTAGTAGAAGTGGTTGAGGTGGGGAGGAGGGGGGTTATTTTAGTAGAAGTGGTTGAGGTGAGGAGGAGGGGGGGTTATTTTAGTAGAAGTGGTTGAGGTGAGGAGGAGGAGGGGGGTTATTTTAGTAGAAGTGGTTGAGGTGTGGAGGAGGAGGGGTTATTTTAGTAGAAGTGGGTGAGGTGGGGAGGAGGGGTTATTTTAGTAGAAGTGGTTGAGGTTATTTTAGTAGAAGTGGTTGAGGAGGGGGGTTATTTTAGTAGAAGTGGTTGAGGTGGGGGAGGAGGGGGTTATTTTAGTAGAAGTGGTTGAGGTGGGGAGGAGGGGGGTTATTTTAGTAGAAGTGGGAGGAGGGGGGGGGGTTATTTTAGTAGAAGTGGTTGAGGTGGGGAGGAGGGGGGTTATTTTAGTAGAAGTGGTTGAGGTGAGGGGAGGGGGGGGTTATTTTAGTAGAAGTGGTTGAGGTGAGGAGGAGGAGGGGGGGGTTATTTTAGTAGAAGTGGTTTATTTTAGTAGGAGGGTTGATTTTATTTTAGTAGAAGTGGTTGAGGTGGTTATTCTAAGAGAGTCAGTTGGGAAGAGTTGTCACGTTTCTCAGACTCCATCTTGTGTCATCTGTGTAGGTGGAGCCATTCGAATCACCGCTGGGCTGTTCCAGACTGCAGCAGCTCACCCTCTGCACGCCCACCTCCCACGGCAAACAGCTTTTCCAAGGTCCACCCTCCGATCAGGACTGAACGTCTTCTCTCCCTGACCCATTGATACCAGGATATCTTATGATTGATGGCCACTACTGCATTGATACCAGGATATTTGAATCAAATCATATTTTATACGTCATATGCACGGAATACAAGTGTAGACCTTACCATGAAATGCTTACTTACAAGCCCATAACCAATAATGCAATTTTAATTAAAAAATATGAGTTAAGAATGATATTTACTAAATAAACTAACGTTTTTTTTTTAAAGTAATGCAATACAATAACAATAATGAGGTTATATACAGGGGTACCGGTACCGAGACAATGCGTTAGTCGAGGTAATGGAGGTAGGTAGGGGTAAAGTGACTATGCATAGATAATGAGTAGCAGTAATTGAGGTAGGTAGGGGTAGAGTGACTATGCATAGATAATAATGAGTAGCAGTAATGTAAATAGTCCGGTGGCCAGTTGATGAACTGTTCAGGAGTCTTATGGCTTTGGGGTGGAAGCTGTTAAGGAGCCTTTTGGACTTTGGCGCTCCGGTACCTCTTGCCGTGCGGTAGCAGAGAGAACAGTCTATGACTGGGGTGGCTGGAGTCTTAGACAATTTTTAGGCCCTTCCTCTGACACCGCCTGGTATAGAGGTCCTGGATGGCAGGAAGCTCGGCCCCAGTGATGTACTGGGCCGTACCCACTTCCCCCTGTGGCGCCTTGCGTTCGGAATCCCCTCCGGCGCCATCATTAGACAGGAAACTCTGCATTACTATCTGTTTATTTTAAATGTTTTAATTGCTATACATCTGGGCTTGTAACATTTTATTGATCAAGTGCCTCAGATGAGATTGTGATCATTTCATCAGTATATTGCAATCACCTCAGCCATGTTTTTTATTTTTCTACTCTAAATCACCTCAGCCATGTTGTTTTTCCACTCTGTAAATCACCTCAGCCATGTTGTTTATTTCCACTCTGTAAATCACCTCAGCCATGTTGTTTATTTCCACTCTATAAATCACCTCAGCCATGTTGTTTATTTCCACTCTGTAAATCACCTCAGCCATGTTGTTTATTTCCACTCTGTAAATCACCTCAGCCATGTTGTTTATTTCCACTCTATAAATCACCTCAGCCATGTTGTTTATTTTCCACTCTGTAAATCACCTCAGCCATGTTGTTTATTTCCACTCTATAAATCACCTCAGCCATGTTGTTTATTTCCACTCTATAAATCACCTCAGCCATGTTGTTTATTTCCACTCTATAAATCACCTCAGCCATGTTGTTTATTTTCCACTCTGTAAATCACCTCAGCCATGTTGTTTATTTCCACTCTATAAATCACCTCAGCCATGTTGTTTATTTCCACTCTGTAAATCACCTCAGCCATGTTGTTTATTTCCACTCTATAAATCACCTCAGCCATGTTGTTTATTTCCACTCTATAAATCACCTCAGCCATGTTGTTTATTTCCACTCTATAAATCACCTCAGCCATGTTGTTTATTTTCCACTCTATAAATCACCTCAGCCATGTTGTTTATTTCCACTCTATAAATCACCTCAGCCATGTTGTTTATTTCCACTCTATAAATCACCTCAGCCATGTTGTTTATTTCCACTCTATAAATCACCTCAGCCATGTTGTTTATTTCCACTCTATAAATCACCTCAGCCATGTTGTTTATTTCCACTCTATAAATCACCTCAGCCATGTTGTTTATTTCCACTCTATAAATCACCTCAGCCATGTTGTTTATTTCCACTCTATAAATCACCTCAGCCATGTTGTTTATTTTCCACTCTATAAATCACCTCAGCCATGTTGTTTATTTCCACTCTATAAATCACCTCAGCCATGTTGTTTATTTCCACTCTATAAATCACCTCAGCCATGTTGTTTATTTTCCACTTATAAATCACCTCAGCCATGTTGTTTATTTCCACTCTATAAATCACCTCAGCCATGTTGTTTATTTCCACTCTATAAATCACCTCAGCCATGTTGTTTATTTCCACTCTGTAAATCACCTCAGCCATGTTGTTTATTTCCACTCTATAAATCACCTCAGCCATGTTGTTTATTTCCACTCTGTAAATCACCTCAGCCATGTTGTTTATTTCCACTCTATAAATCACCTCAGCCATGTTGTTTATTTCCACTCTGTAAATCACCTCAGCCATGTTGTTTATTTCCACTCTGTAAATCACCTCAGCCATGTTGTTTATTTCCACTCTATAAATCACCTCAGCCATGTTGTTTATTTTCCACTCTGTAAATCACCTCAGCCATGTTGTTTATTTCCACTCTGTAAATCACCTCAGCCATGTTGTTTATTTCCACTCTATAAATCACCTCAGCCATGTTGTTTATTTTCCACTCTATAAATCACCTCAGCCATGTTGTTTATTTCCACTCTATAAATCACCTCAGCCATGTTGTTTATTTCCACTCTATAA
Organism: Oncorhynchus tshawytscha; assembly: GCF_018296145.1. Lineage (NCBI taxonomy): Eukaryota > Metazoa > Chordata > Actinopteri > Salmoniformes > Salmonidae > Oncorhynchus > Oncorhynchus tshawytscha. Next base: position 70,946 of record NW_024608794.1, on the reverse strand, counting down.
ATCACCTCAGCCATGTTGTTTATTTTCCACTCTATAAATCACCTCAGCCATGTTGTTTATTTCCACTCTATAAATCACCTCAGCCATGTTGTTTATTTCCACTCTATAAATCACCTCAGCCATGTTGTTTATTTCCACTCTATAAATCACCTCAGCCATGTTGTTTATTTCCACTCTATAAATCACCTCAGCCATGTTGTTTATTTCCACTCTATAAATCACCTCAGCCATGTTGTTTATTTCCACTCTATAAATCACCTCAGCCATGTTGTTTATTTCCACTCTATAAATCACCTCAGCCATGTTGTTTATTTTCCACTCTGTAAATCACCTCAGCCATGTTGTTTATTTCCACTCTATAAATCACCTCAGCCATGTTGTTTATTTCCACTCTATAAATCACCTCAGCCATGTTGTTTATTTCCACTCTATAAATCACCTCAGCCATGTTGTTTATTTCCACTCTATAAATCACCTCAGCCATGTTGTTTATTTCCACTCTATAAATCACCTCAGCCATGTTGTTTATTTCCACTCTGTAAATCACCTCAGCCATGTTGTTTATTTTCCACTCTGTAAATCTTTTTTTTATTGTTTCTCTTTTCTCGGCCATACGAAGGTTTACAGCTGGAGGAATTCCCAAAGTTATACATAGACGATAAATATCATGCTACCAAAGTATTAAATTTGTACAAAAATACTTTTACAGGTCATAATACCGGTCCATTAGAAATAAAAATACAATTTTTCCAGGGACTTAAACAGTGAGTTTGTTTCTTTAACTGTATCATACATTGAAGATGGTTGACCCCCACTATGGTAATTGGCAGTGTGTACTCCAGTATTAAGAACAGAAAAATGACCACTCCACCTGAGTTTTTTTCTCTTCTATTTAACTCAAGGCTTCGTCTGCATAAGTCCCAAAAGCTTGTTCTCTGTAGCGTTGAGGTGAATTGTAAAGAAACCTAAGGTGCAAATGTCTGCAATGAACTGTATCTGTGGTTAAATAAACCACTGTTGTTGTTGTTTTTTGACACAGCGATGGCTTGAGATTCAACTGGACTCTTAAAAGACAACAATAGTAGCAGTGACTGAAGTAGTCAATTATTACTGTTGGGCTACTATGGTTGAACTGTGTGTAGTCATTTCCAGTAGCTGAGATGTCAGCCATTTTCAGTAGCTGAGATGTCAGCCATTGTCAGTAGCTGAGATGTCAGCCATTGTCAGCCATTGTCAGTAGCTGAGATGTCAGCCATTGTCAGTAGCTGAGATGTCAGCCATTGTCAGTAGCTGAGATGTCAGCCATTGTCAGTAGCTGAGATGTCAGCCATTGTCAGTAGCTGAGATGTCAGCCATTGTCAGTAGCTGAGATGTCAGCCATTGTCAGTAGCTGGGATGTCAGCCATTGTCAGTAGCTGGGATGTCAGCCATTGTCAGTAGCTGGGATGTCAGCCATTGTCAGTAGCTGGGATGTCAGCCATTGTCAGTAGCTGAGATGTCAGCCATTGTCAGTAGCTGAGATGTCAGCCATTGTCAGTAGCTGAGATGTCAGCCATTGTCAGTAGCTGGATGTCAGCCATTGTCAGTAGCTGAGATGTCAGCCATTGTCAGTAGCTGGGATGTCAGCCATTGTCAGTAGCTGAGATGTTCAGCCATTTTCAGTAGCTGAGATGTCAGCCATTTTCAGTAGCTGAGATGTCAGCCATTGTCAGTAGCTGAGATGTCAGCCATTGTCAGTAGCTGAGATGTCAGCCATTGTCAGTAGCTGAGATGTCAGCCATTGTCAGTAGCTGAGATGTCAGCCATTGTCAGTAGCTGAGATGTCAGCCATTGTCAGTAGCTGAGATGTCAGCCATTGTCAGTAGCTGAGATGTCAGCCATTGTCAGTAGCTGGGATGTCAGCCATTGTCAGTAGCTGAGATGTCAGCCATTGTCAGTAGCTGGGATGTCAGCCATTGTCAGTAGCTGAGATGTCAGCCATTTTCAGTAGCTGAGATGTCAGCCATTTTCAGTAGCTGAGATGTCAGCCATTGTCAGTAGCTGAGATGTCAGCCATTGTCAGTAGCTGAGATGTCAGCCATTGTCAGTAGCTGAGATGTCAGCCATTGTCAGTAGCTGAGATGTCAGCCATTGTCAGTAGCTGAGATGTCAGCCATTGTCAGTAGCTGAGATGTCAGCCATTGTCAGTAGCTGAGATGTCAGCCATTGTCAGTAGCTGAGATGTCAGCCATTGTCAGTAGCTGAGATGTCAGCCATTGTCAGTAGCTGAGATGTCAGCCATTGTCAGTAGCTGAGATGTCAGCCATTGTCAGTAGCTGAGATGTCAGTAGCTGAGATGTCAGCCATTGTCAGTAGCTGAGTATCCAGTTCATTTGATGTCAGCCATTTCAGTAGCTAAGTATCCAGTTCATTTGATGTCAGCCATTTCAGTAGCTAAGTATCCAGTGTGTTGGGAGTTGTCCATGTATAAACACAGCACTTGAAAGTGAACATTTGAGACGACATGGCTTTTCCAACAGTCTCTATGGCGCAAGTGAGAGAGATGGAGAGCGAGATCGTTGTCTAAATAAGAGATTGAGTGGTTGGTTATATAGTGGGACGGATAATGCTGTCGTACGTGAGCCATTTCCCAGTAGCACAAAACAAAAAAAAAAAAAAGTGAGACCATAGAAATAGAAATCCTAGAATGGGATTTTTTTTTCTCTATTTCAAGTCTGATCTAGTTCTATAAGCAAGAGACCATGTTCTGTTCACTGAAGACGAAGGTGAGCACTGAATGAAGTACACGGTTAAACGTCCGTTTTGTCACAGGTCAGCCTGCTTTTGAACAGCTGTTTTGTCACAGGTCAGCCTGCTTTTGAACAGCTGACAGGTCAGCCTCTAGTTTTTGTCAAAAACAGCTGAGACCATGCTTTTGAACAGCTGTTTTGTCACAGGTCAGCTGAACAGCTGTTTTGTCAAGGTCAGCCTGCTTTTGAACAGCTGTTTTGTCACAGGTCAGCCTGCTTTTGAACAGCTGTTTTGTCACAGGTCAGCTTTTTGAACAGCTGTTTTGTCACAGGTCAGCCTGCTTTTGAACAGCTGTTTTGTCACAGGTCAGCCTGCTTTTTACAGCTGTTTTGTCACAGGTCAGCCTGCTTTTGAACAGCTGTTTTGTCACAGGTCAGCCTGCTTTTGAACAGCTGTTTTGTCACAGGTCAGCCTGCTTTTGAACAGCTGTTTTGTCACAGGTCAGCCTGCTTTTGAACAGCTGTTTTGTCACAGGTCAGCCTGCTTTTGAACAGACCTCTTTTTTTTCCCGGTGTCATAGTTGTTTTTTTTTTTATGAAGTGAAAATCTACTGGAATTACATCTTGTTGCCTTACCATTATTGGGTAAGACGTTACACTGGGCCCTTCAACATACACCTCTACAGCTCTCATCATCATCATCTATATTACAAATTCTTTGTTATTATTTGAAGCCTTTTGGGGGGGGGGGGCAAACCTCAGAAACAATGAACCGTATAAAAAACACTTTAAACAAAGCCAGTATCACACAGATTAGCATATTAGTTGATATTTACTCAAATAGGGTACAGGGATGGTGGGATACAAAATAGGAAAGCTGTTTTGTATTACTTGGGTTGTTTTAGATTTTACCTCATGCTTCCCCCTCCCCTTAAATCAATGGGTCATTTTGATTGGTAGAAATTAAATCAGTAACGTTACTATTCCGGGTGATTTGAGATCTGGTTGGTTGGCGTTCTTTTCAGATCGTCTTTTTTTCATAAGGATAAATGACTGCTATAATGTGGAAGTCGTTTTTCTAAACCCAGTTTTATAGGTGCCTCTTCCTAAGTAGTAGTTTGTTTCAGTACCGATGAAACTACCTGCGATGTGCTGTCCAATGGTCTGAAGTAGTAGGACTTTCTCTCTGGGGCCTCCCGTAGTGGCTCAGCGGTCTAAGGTACTGCATCGCAGGGCTCGAGGCGTCACTACAGCCCCGGTGTCCATCCCAGACTGTGTTACAGCCGGGCCGTGACCAGGAGACCCATGAGGCGTCACTACAGCCCCGGGTTCCATCCCAGACTGTGTTACAGCCGGGCCGTGACCAGGAGACCCATGAGGCGTCACTACAGCCCCGGGTTCCATCTCAGACTGTGTTACAGCCGGGCTGTGACCAGGAGACCCATGAGGCGGCGCACAATTGGCCGAGCGTTGTCCTGGTTAGGGAGGGTTTGGCCCAGCGTTGTCCTGGTTAGGGGAGGGTTTGGCCCAGCATTGTCCTGGTTACGGGGAGGGTTTGGCCCGGACGCGATTTCCTTGTCCCATTGCGCTCTAGCGACATCTTGTGGCGGGTTGAGGGCCTGCAAGCTGACTACGGTCGCCAGTTGTACGGCGTTTCCACCCACACATTGGTGCGGCTGGCTTCGGGGTTAAGCGAGCAGTGTGTGAAGAAGCAGTGTGGCTTGCCAGGGTCGTGTTTAGGAGGACGCATAGCTCTCGACCTTCACCTCTCCCTGTACGGGAGTTGCAGCGATGGGGCAAGATTGTAACTACTAATTGGATATCACAATTCTTTTTAAACTCTATCTCTGGTTCCTGTAACAGCACAGTGTTACCTATTTTACTCATACTGTATGCAGGCAGGCAAGTCAGACTCAGGACCACAGAGTCCGTTCTTCCTCTTTTACTAGTGCAGCTGTAAGGAAGCACATTGCATATATCACCTCCTCGTACAGTAAAATAAAAACATCTCTTCTGCATCTATTTATGAAAATAGATCTATGTCCAAATGAAGGATAAGGTGCTTCAGGGAAATGGGCGATCCTGTATTCTAGGATTCAGTGAAGTCGCCATTTTGTTTTTTGGGAATTGCAGATTGTATTTTGTTGTTTTGTTTCTTTCTAATTGCGCGTAGCCTAGATAAAGCTGCTTCTTCATTCTCCTCCCCAAAGCAAAGCTTTTTAAATCCTTCTCTAAAGGGTTTCATATATTATGCTTCTGGGTCAACCAAGTGAGCTTGGTGACATGCATGGAGAGGAGACGTCACGTCTTGTCTCGTCTGCCAAATGCATTGTGATGAAGCCTAAGGGGACGACTGACTGTCCTGGTTCCATTTCAACATCCTCCTCCTCAGTCTTGCCTACGAGAGGCAGGACTACAGTACAGGCTTCATAGAGGCAGGACAGGGCTTCACTCCAGTACAGGCTTCATAGAGGCAGGACTACAGTACAGGCTTCAGGAGGCAGGACTCAGTACAGGCTTCATAGAGGCAGGACTACAGTACAGGCTTCATAGAGGCAGGACTCAGTACAGGCTTCATAGAGGCAGGACTACAGTACAGGCTTCATAGAGGCAGGACTACAGTACAGGCTTCAGAGGCAGGACTCCAGTACAGGCTTCACAGGACTTCAGGCTTCATAGAGGCAGGACTACAGTACAGGCTTCATAGAGGCAGGACTACAGTACAGGCTTCATAGAGGCAGGACTACAGTACAGGCTTCACAGGACTCCAGTACAGGCTTCATAGAGGCAGGACTCCAGTACAGGCTTCATAGAGGCAGGACTACAGTACAGGACTACAGGACTACAGTACAGGCTTCATAGAGGCAGGACTACAGTACAGGCTTCATAGAGGCAGGACTCCAGTACAGGCTTCATAGAGGCAGGACTACAGTACAGGCTTCATAGAGGCAGGACTCCAGTACAGGCTTCATAGAGGCAGGACTCCAGTACAGGCTTCATAGAGGCAGGACTACAGTACAGGCTTCATAGAGGCAGGACTCCAGTACAGGCTTTTTTCTTTCTTCCCCCAAGTCAAATAGTCTACTTAAAAATCATTGGGAAGAAGTGAGACGCAGTACTGATATTTTCTCTGTAAAAACCATTAGAAATCACAGGGGAGGGGACAGAGAGCTAGTGAGACCCAGCTATGACAGATGAAGGAGGACAAGGAGGACAGAGCGAAGCCAAGTGTGAACGAGAGAGAGAAGGAGGGAAGGAAGGACTCCCTAGAATAACTAGATAGAGGGTTTGTATCACTCTGGCCTTGTTTCCGTCACGACGCTACACAGCAGTGGTGCAGCAACACAAACACACACATACAGAGTGGCCAGTCCAGCATCACATGTAAACATTTCAGCAAATGTTATTGTGTTTTCTTTTGTCTTTTTTGTTTTAAACAACAGAACTGTGTTACGGTTTTATTGTCCGGCTGCAGTAATAAAAAGGAGAGGATCGGTCGGATGGCACTATTGTTTCAGTTCATCACTGTTGTTATTTTTGTCTCGGGTATTTTCCAAGAGGTCAGTGTGGTCGACGTTGCCCTCCATCTTTGTAGTTCGCCTCCATCTTTGTAGTTCTTTGTAGTCCTTGGGTAGTGGTGCGTACCGTACTCAATAGTCCCCCAGTGTGAGGGAGGAAGAGGAGGAAACCTCTTGTGATTGTGGCTCATGCTCTGGCTCAGAGGAAGGAGTTTAGTTTTGTCAGTGTGCTTTGACTTAGCGGCCCAGGACCCCACCATCCACCTAGGAACACTGTCTGTCTATCTGTGTCCTTAATAGCACCCTATTCCCTAGGTAGTGCACTACTTTTAGCCAGAGCTGTGAGGGGTTAGCCTGCAAAAGAGGTTCTGGACAGAAGTAGTGCCCTACACGTGCAGTAAGGCTCCATTTTAGATTGACCCCTGTCTCATCAGAGTGGTTTTCTACAGTAGCACCAGGGGGGGAGACAACTCACAGGGGGGAAGGGGGGCCTTCAGACCTCCAGTCTGCTATAAGGTCTTAGTGGGACAGATAGATCGACAGAAAGAGAGCGCCTTGGGCCTTCAGACCTCCAGTCTGCTATAAGGTCTTAGTGGGACAGATAGATCGACAGAAAGAGAGAGCCTTGGGCCTTCAGACCTCCAGTCTGCTATAAGGTCTTAGTGGGGTCTTTATCATCTAGCCCAGCCCCGGCCAGCGCCGCCCCGATCCCAGTCACCCCGATTCCAGCAGCCATCCTGGACAAGGAATGGTGGTTCTGGTTCGGTGGAGGGCCAGAGAGGCTGTCCCCCGGCTCGGTCCAGTTGATAACAGGCTCCTCGGCGGGTAGCTGGTTCAGTTCTGACTGGGACCCGGTTCTGGAGGAAGCAGGGTTCCTGCTGATCACCAGGTCCAGTTTGTTTCCTGACTCGGCGATCAGAGGGACCACCAGACAGCAGTCGAAGTCTCTGGTCCTCACGTGGTTGATCTGAGAAACCAAAGACGAGAGAAATAGTTATTTAGATTTGGTTTAAAAAGCTTTTGAGGTCCATTGAATGAATATTTCAACTCGGATGTTAAGGAGGCAACAAAAGGAAGTGATTTGAGTTTGGCGTTTCCAGCTAGCAAGCACAGACTGAAGGTCCATCGTGGGAAACCTCTGTTTGACCATCATCTGGTGAGCAGAGGTTTGCCACGATGCTGGTTTATATCTGGTTTATATCTGGTTTATATCTGGTTTATATCTGGTTTATATCTGGTTTATATCTGGTTTATATCTGGTTTATATCTGGTTTATATCTGGTTTATATCTGGTTTATATCTGGTTTATATCTGGTTTATATCTGGTTTATATCTGGTTTATATCTGGTTTATATCTGGTTTAAAAGCCAAACAAATATGTCATATTTGTATTTCCTGAGACTGAAAGTTTAACTTCAGGCTTTGCCTCAGAGCGGTTTCCTTTCATTTCAGTTAGGAGCCGACAAGATCAATACATCTACTCTGTTTAAACCTTCAGGTGAACCGTTTGTAAAACCCAGTCCTGTTCTTCAAACAGGAAGTCAGAACACTTACGTTCTCTCTCTGCTCCTGTGTACAAGATCAATACATCTACTCTGTTTAAACCTTCAGGTGAACCGTTTGTAAAACCCAGTCCTGTTCTTCAAACAGGAAGTCAGAACACTTACGTTCTCTCTCTCTGCTCCTGTGTACGGCTGATGTAATATTTACTGATGTACCCATCCATTACAACCACAATAAACATACAAGCTGAATAATGTATCATCTTGGCTATCGGAATAAACTGCAGTTCATTTCCTTGGGCACCTTTGTGTTTGTGCTTTGAAAAACAACATTGTCAGCGACTTGGAAAAAATAAAAGTTGAATAACGTCCTGGGTTGACGTTCACCTGTCAGAAGACTAAATTGTAGTTGAGTTCCTTGTTTGTGCTTTTAAAAACAACAACAGTGAGGGAAGCTGATAAGGAAGAAGGAAGACAGTCTCTCTCTCTCTGAGCAGCGAATAATGAGAAAACCTTTCTTTTCATATGCTAATGACACGTTCACTAGATTGACAGCTTCCCAGGAGAGGGATTCATCTATCCATCAACACGACTCTCTCTGCCAAGTCAGCCTCACTTAGACCAGCGGGAAATTAGGCCAATGTTGTGTATCAATTTGGGGCCCCAAAAATACAAAAAATCCTTTGACGTTGTATGAACTGTGTAGATCTGCTCTACTTTAGGGAGTTCTGTAACATCCATATCTACTTCCTGTCTTTAGCTACACGGAGGAAATAGAAACTAATGGAAAGGTCAAATGATTTCTTATCTAAATGTTGAAAGTGCTTGTGGGCGACGGAGAGAAACAAAATGGTGCAGTTTGAGGCCATGTGGCGGAGAGAGGTGTGTGTGTGTGTGTGTGTGTGTGTGTGTGTGTGTGTGTGTGTGTGTGTGTGTGTGTGTGTGTGTGTGTGTGTACCTGTAGCAGCCTGTCGTAGGACTTCAGGCCCCCGACCTCTGCAGGTCCACCTGGACGGATGTTGTTGACATAGACACCTTTCTCCAGGAGGCCATCCGACACACTGAAGCCAAAGTCTTCAAGGTCCGACTCCTTCAACAGACTCACCTGCACAATCAATCAATAATGTCCTCAACTATCAATCAATAATGTCCTCAACCAATCAATCAATAATGTCCTAAACCAATCAATCAATAATGTCCTAAACCAATCAATCAATAATGTCCTCAACTATCAATGAAACATTTAACCTGGTGTAAATAATGCAGTTCATTGATAGACTGGATGACAGGCTGTGTCTGCTGACAGTCATAACGTGATTGATAGACTGGATGACAGGCTGTGTCTGCTGACAGTCATAATGTGATTGATAGACTGGATGACAGGCTGTGTCTGCTGACAGTCATAACGTGATTGATAGACTGGATGACAGGCTGTGTCTGCTGACAGTCATAATGTGATTGATAGACTGGATGACAGGCTGTGTCTGCTGACAGTCATAATGTGATTGATAGACTGGATGACAGGCTGTGTCTGCTGACAGTCATAATGTGATTGATAGACTGGATGACAGGCTGTGTCTGCTGACAGTCATAACGTGATTGATAGACTGGATGACAGGCTGTGTCTACTGACTGTCTTAATATGTCAGTACCAGAGCTTCATCATAAATGAAGTTGTCAAAAAGCTCAAGTTGAAGACACGCAGACACTTAAGATGCGTCAGCACGTTCTTACCTTCACAGGGTTTTTAACCCCTCTGACGTTCCATGAAATGAAGTAAACAGTGGAAAGAAAAGCAGCAGTACTCTGGCCCTGGTGGGCCCCGGGGGGCTTTGGAGGGCCTTGGTGGTGGTTTATCATCATTACCTTGTGCAGCTCCACGGGGGTGGGCGACATGACGTCATTCATCTCCTGCTTCATCTTCCTCATGGCGAAGGCCTTGCGCCCCCCGTCACTGGGCAGGGTGTTGGAGCGCGAGGACTGGTTGTACTGCGGCCGGGCTGCGCTGCGCTCCTGGAAGCTGGCCTGCCGACCCAGGTGGCTCCTCAGAGGAGCAGGGTCATGGTTCAGACTCAGACTGCTGCCTGACATAATGGTGGCCTGGAGGGGGAGAGGAGACACCGGGGAGGAGATGAGGGAGGGAACCGAGAGAAAAAGAGAGGGGGGGAAAGGGAGGAGGGCGAGAGGAAGGGGAGAGGGGGAGATGGAGAGAAGGGAGGGAGAGAGAAGAGAGAGAGGGAGGGAGGGAGAGGGAGGGAGGGAGGGAGGGAGGGAGGGAGGGAGAGGGAGGGAGGGAGGGAGGAGAGGGGAGAGGGAGGAGATGGGGAGGAAGAGAGGGGGAGATGGAGAGGAGGGAGGGAGGGAGAAGAGAGACGGAGGAGATGAAGGAGGGGGAGGAGAGGGGAAATGAGAGGAGAGAGAGGAGGGGGAGAGGCCAGAGAGGGAGAAAAGGGGGTTATGGTGATGAACTTCCAAAGTGAGATATGAAGTACAAGGTACGCTCATGGACATGAGAATTGCTCCAGGGGTAGAATGTGTTCAAGCAGTATGTCAAAGAGAAATGGTTTGATCGTAGAATAATAACATAGACAGTTCCTGTCAGAGGAGATGGTTGGTTCATCATCATCATGACCCAATAAACAAACAAAACATAGACGGAAAAACTTCAAAACCCAAGACGCCTTGCAGCAACTGTCCCATCATGCTTTGTTCACACCGCCATGCCCATTGTCACATCATCATCACTCTTCCCACTGATTGGACAGGAATGAGTGATGCCACTCAAACCACCAGACGTGGAAGTCTCATGTTTGTGACAAACAAGTGAAACTGAACACTGTTTCACCCAAGCTGATGCATAGAGGTGCTGCAGAAACCCGAAACAGTTTGGCAAACAACACACTGTCACAGTCTCCATGCACCAAGACACAAGGTACAGCGCTTTGACTCTAAATGGAAGATGTGTGTGATTCATTCCAACATACAATTTGCCAGTTTTCATGTTGACAAATGCAACATGCTCTTCACTACTGACATGAATTAACAGACATGTTCATTTAAAGAGAATGAGGAGCCGTAGGGTATGTTCAATCCAAGTTGAGGTGGCATTTAATTCAGTCAAGCCTCCTTGATTTAATGTCTCCAAACCCGAAAGGATAATTATTTCTCTTCCTTCCAAACTAACCTCTGTGATTCACACGGTGTCACTTACTTCCTGCATTGACACTTTCATTTCAAGGTTCATTTACAATGTATTGCTGAGCGTCAACACACCTCCAGGCAGCACTACGGATGCATCCCAAATGGCCCACTATTCCCTTCATAGTACAGGGCCCATGTAGTGTATAATATAGGGGATAGGGTGCTATGTAGTGTATAATATAGGGAATAGGGCCCATGTAGTGTATAATATAGGGAATAGGGCCCATGTAGTGTATAATATAGGGAATAGGGCCCATGTAGTAGTATAATATAATAGGGCCCATTAGGGAATAGGGCCCATGTAGTGTATAATATAGGGAATAGGGCTCATGTAGTGTATAATATAGGGAATAGGGTGCTATGTAGTGTATAATATAGGGAATAGGGCCCATGTAGTGTATAATATAGGGAATAGGGCTCATGTAGTATATAATATAGGGAATAGGGCTCATGTAGTATATAATATAGGGAATAGGGTGCTATGTAGTATATAATATAGGGAATAGGGCTCATGTAGTGTATAATATAGGGAATAGGGTGCTATGTAGTGTATAATATAGGGAATAGGGTGCTATGTAGTGTATAATATAGGGAATAGGGCCCATGTAGTGTATAATATAGGGAATAGGGTGCCATTAGGGACATATCCAATGAGTTTAAATATGCCAAACAACGTCTAAATGAGTAATGACCTCACCTTCATCAATGACAACATATGGTGCCGTATTGAGGTTTCGCTGGCTAGTCTGACTCACAATCAACAATGCAATATTTCAACCTTGATAAATTAGTTTTACAAAGGGAAAAAATGTGTACGGTTGCCTCTACGTGAAAATGAACATTGTTTCCTAGTTGTCGTGCCTTAAATACACAGGGATATATTTGTGGTTAGATTGCCCTTTGTGTCTAGGCTTGCCTTGAGGACAGAACAGGGAGTGTTCAGCCTGTGGTTGGCCGTGGTTCTATAGCCAGGGTAGATGGACCTCTATGGATGTCTGACCATAGAGTTAGGGTTTGAATCTATAGCCAGGGTAGATGGGTTTGAATCTATAACCAGGGTAGATGGGTTTGGATCTATAGCCAGGGTAGATGGGTTTGAATCTATAACCAGGGTAGATGGGTTTGAATCTATAACCAGAGTAGATGGGTTTGAATCTATAGCCAGGGTAGATGGGTTTGAATCTATAACCAGGGTAGATGGGTTTGAATCTATAGGGGTAGATGGGTTTGAATCTATAACCAGGGTAGATGGGTTTGAATCTATAACCAGGGTAGATGGGTTTGAATCTATAGCCAGGGTAGATGGGTTTGAATCTATAACCAGGGTAGATGGGTTTGAATCTATAACCAGGGTAGATGGGTTTGAATCTATAGCCAGGGTAGATGGGTTTGAATCTATAGCCAGGGTAGATGGGTTTGAATCTATAGCCAGGGTAGATGGGTTTGAATCTATAGCCAGGGTAGATGGGTTTGAATCTATAACCAGGGTAGATGGGTTTGAATCTATAACCAGGGTAGATGGGTTTGAATCTATAGCCAGGGTAGATGGGTTTGAATCTATAGCCAGGGTAGATGGGTTTGAATCTATAACCAGGGTAGATGGGTTTGAATCTATAACCAAGGTAGATGGGTTTGGATCTATAGCCAGGGTAGATGGGTTTGAATCTATAACCAGGGTAGATGGGTTTGAATCTATAACCAGGGTAGATGGGTTTGGATCTATAGCCAGGGTAGATGGGTTTGAATCTCTAGCCAGGGTAGATTGGTTTGGATCTATAGCCAGGGTAGATGGGTTTGAATCTATAGCCAGGGTAGATGGGTTTGAATCTATAACCAGGGTAGATGGGTTTGGATCTATAGCCAGGGTAGATGGGTTTGAATCTATAGCCAGGGTAGATGGGTTTGAATCTATAACCAGGGTAGATGGGTTTGAATCTATAGCCAGGGTAGATGGGTTTGAATCTATAGCCAGGGTAGATGGGTTTGAATCTATAGCCAGGGTAGATGGGTTTGAATCTATAGCCAGGGTAGATGGGTTTGAATCTATAGCCAGGGTAGATGGGTTTGAATCTATAGCCAGGGTAGATGGGTTTGAATCTATAGCCAGGGTAGATGGGTTTGAATCTATAGCCAGGGTAGATGGGTTTGAATCTATAGCCAGGGTAGATGGGTTTGAATCTATAACCAGGGTAGATGGGTTTGAATCTATAGCCAGGGTAGATGGGTTTGAATCTATAGCCAGGGTAGATGGGTTTGAATCTATAACCAGGGTAGATGGGTTTGAATCTATAACCAGGGTATATGGGTTTGAATCTAGGGTAGATGGGTTTGAATCTATAACAGGGTAGATGGGTTTGAATCTATAACCAGGGTAGATGGGTTTGAATCTATAACCAGGGTAGATGGGTTTGAATCTATAACCAGGGTAGATGGTCCTCTATGGATGTCCGGCCATAGAGTCAGGGTATGAATGGACCCCCAGGATCTGAGACAAGCTGCACTGGTGATCATCAGAGGCTACAGAGCACCCCCCGCAGCCCACTAGCATGAGAGAGAGAGAGAGAGAAGAAGAGAAAGAGGAGAGTGTGAAAGAGAGTGAGAGTGAGAGAGAGAGAGAAGAAGAGAAAGAGAGAGTGTGAAAGAGAGTGAGAGTGAGAGTGAGAGAGAGAGAGAGAGAGAGAAGAGAACGAGAGTGTGAAAGAGAGTGAGAGAGAGAGAGAGAGAGAGAGAGAGTGAAAGAGAGTGAGAGAGAGAGAGAGAGAGAGAAGAAGAGAAAGAGAGAGAGAGTGAAGCCAGCAGTACAGGGACAGCACCAGGGTGCCACAGTGTCAGCTACAAGCAGAGAGGAAGCCCCAAAAAGGAAAAGGGTGTACCAAGTTTCTCTTATTCAGAAGCCTGTCTGGCTCGTCCTGGAAAGAGAAGGAGCGGTTACACACATCCACAGGAAGTGACATCATGCGATTGAAAAAAAAAAGAGAACTCCAAAACAGGAAGTGGAAGGGATGGGGACAGAAGAGGTGAAAGGTGAGAGTTGAGAGCTTTTCTTCACCAATATGTTACTGTATAAGTAAAGCCACTGGTCTAGAAGATACGCAGGTTTGTCAGTGTTGTGTTTGTATTGTACTGTGATGAATGAGACTGTAGATGACCTCAGCCATTTTAAATCTACTGTGATGAATGAAACTGTGGATGCCAGACTGGCAGCAGGTCTCCAGATCTTCCAGGGCCTGAGACCAGAAGTTCTCTTCCTGGTCCGGCTCGGTTATTATTGCACTGTGATGAATGAAACTGTACATGTATTCGGCCATTTTGGCTCCTTGTTTACCTCCAGTTCCCTCAGGATGCCAGACTGGCCACAGGTCTCTAGATCTTCCAGGGCCTGAGACCAGAAGTTCTCTTCCTGGTCCGGCTCGGTCCCGTCATGACCCACAGTGAACCTAGAGGGGGGAAGAGGTCAGAGGTTAATACCCCCAGTCAGCCAATCAGTGAGCAGTCAGGGCAGGCGACCGCACTGATGAGGGCTGGTGACCACAACGTGTGGGAAGGGTGTCAATGGGCTGTGCAGGCAGAGAGAGTGGAACAGGAAGTAGGTAGCTAGGTAGGTATGATAGGGAAGTAGGTAGGTAGGTAGGTAGGTAGGATAGGGAAGTAGGTAGGTAGGATAGGGAAGTAGGTAGGTAGGATAGGGAAGTAGGTAGGTAGGATAGGGAAGCAGGTAGATGGGATAGGGAAGTAGGTAGGCAGGAAAGGAAGTGGTAGGCAGGATAGGGAAGTAGGTAGGCAGGATAGAGAAGCAGGTAGATGGGATAGGGAAGTAGGCAGGCAGGATAGGGAAGCAGGCAGGCATCTAGGCAGGCAGGCAGGCAGGATTGGGAAGCAGGCAGGCAGGATAGGGAAGCAGGCAGGCAGGATAGGGAAGCAGGCAGGCAGGATGGGGAAGCAGGTAGGCAGGATAGGGCAGCAGGCAGGCAGGATAGGGAAGCAGGTAGATGGGATAGGGAAGCAGGTAGGCAGGAAAGGGAAGCAGGCAGGCAGGATAGGGAAGCAGGCAGGCAGGATAGGAAGCAGGCAGATGGGATAGGGAAGCAGGCAGGCAGGATAGGGAAGCAGGCAGGCATCCAGGCAGGCAGGCAGGATTGGGAAGCAGGCAGGCAGGATAGGGATGTAGGCAGGCAGGATAGGGAAGCAGGCAGGCAGGATAGGGAAGCAGGTAGGCAGGATAGGAAGCAGGTAGATGGGATAGGGAAGCAGGTAGGCAGGAAAGGGAAGCAGGTAGGCAGGATAGGGAAGCAGGTAGGCAGGATAGGGAAGCAGGTAGATGGGATAGGGAAGCAGGCAGGCAGGATAGGGAAGCAGGCAGGCATCTAGGCAGGCAGGCAGGATTGGGAAGCAGGCAGGCAGGATTGGGAAGCAGGCAGGCAGGATAGGGAAGCAGGCAGGCAGGATAGGAAGCAGGCAGGATAGGGAAGCAGGCAGATAGGATAGGGAAGCAGGCAGGCAGGATAGGGAAGCAGGTAGATGGGATAGGGAAGCAGGTAGGCAGGATAGGGAAGCAGGCAGGCAGGATAGGGAAGCAGGTAGATGGGATAGGGTAGGGCAGGCAGGATAGGGAAGCAGGCAGGCATCCAGGCAGGCAGGCAGGATTGGGAAGCAGGCAGGCAGGATAGGGAAGCAGGCAGGCAGGATAGGGAAGCAGGTAGGCAGGATAGGGAAGCAGGCAGGCAGGATAGGGAAGCAGGTAGATGGGATAGGAAGCAGGTAGGCAGGAAAGGGAAGTAGGTAGGCAGGATAGGGAAGTAGGTAGGCAGGATAGGGAAGCAGGTAGATGGGATAGGGAAGCAGGTAGGCAGGATAGGGAAGCAGGTAGGCATCTAGGCAGGCAGGCAGGATTGGGAAGCAGGCAGGCAGGATTGGGAAGCAGGCAGGCAGGATAGGGAAGCAGGTAGGCAGGATAGGGAAGCAGGCAGGATAGGGAAGTAGGTAGGCAGGATAGGGAAGCAGGTAGGCAGGATAGGGAAGCAGGTAGATGGGATAGGGAAGTAGGTAGGCAGGAAAGGAGGTAGGTAGGTAGGATAGGGAAGTAGGTAGTTATCTAGGTAGGTAGGATAGGAAGTAGGTAGGCAGGATAGGGAAGCAGGTAGATGGGATAGGGAAGTAGGTAGGCAGGATAGGGAAGCAGGTAGGTATCTAGGTAGGTAGGATAGGGAAGTAGGTAGGTATCTAGGCAGGTAGGATAGGGAAGTAGGTAGGTAGGTACAGTGCCTTGCGAAAGTATTCGGCCCCCTTGAACTTTGCGACCTTTTGCCACATTTCAGGCTTCAAACATAAAGATATAAAACTGTATTTTTTGTGAAGAATCAACAACAAGTGGGACACAATCATGAAGTGGAACGACATTTATTGGATATTTCAAACTTTTTTGAAAAATCAAAAACTGAAAAATTGGGCGTGCAAAATGATTAAGCCCCTTTACTTTCAGTGCAGCAAACTCTCTCCAGAAGTTCAGTGAGGATCTCTGAATGATCCAATGTTGACCTAAATGACTAATGATGATAAATACAATCCACCTGTGTGTAATCAAGTCTCCGTATAAATGCACCTGCACTGTGATAGTCTCGGAGGTCCGTTAAAAGCGCAGAGAGCATCATGAAGAACAAGGAACACACCAGGCAGGTCCGAAATACTGTTGTGAAGAAGTTTAAAGCCGGATTTGGATACAAAAAGATTTCCCAAGCTTTAAACATCCCAAGGAGCACTGTGCAAGCGATAGTATTGAAATGGAAGGAGTATCAGACCACTGCAAATCTACCAAGACCTGGCCGTCCCTCTAAACTTTCAGCTCATACAAGGAGAAGACTGATCAGAGATGCAGCCAAGAGGCCCATGATCACTCTGGATGAACTGCAGAGATCTACAGCTGAGGTGGGAGACTCTGTCCATAGGACAACAATCAGTCGTATATTGCACAAATCTGGCCTTTATGGAAGAGTGGCAAGAAGAAAGCCATTTCTTAAAGATATCCATAAAAAGTGTTGTTTAAAGTTTGCCACAAGTCACCTGGGAGACACACCAAACATGTGGAAGAAGGTGCTCTGGTCAGATGAAACCAAAATGGAACTTTTTGGCAACAATGCAAAACGTTATGTTTGGCGTAAAAGCAACACAGCTCATCACCCTGAACACACCATCCCCAATGTCAAACATGGTGGTGGCAGCATCATGGTTTGGGCCTGCTTTTCTTCAGCAGGGACAGGGAAGATGGTTAAAATTGATGGGAAGATGGATGGAGCCAAATACAGGACCATTCTGGAAGAAAACCTGATGGAGTCTGCAAAAGACCTGAGACTGGGACGGAGATTTGTCTTCCAACAAGACAATGATCCAAAACATAAAGCAAAATCTACAATGGAATGGTTAAAAAATAAACATATCCAGGTGTTAGAATGGCCAAGTCAAAGTCCAGACCTGAATCCAATCGAGAATCTGTGGAAAGAACTGAAAACTGCTGTTCACAAATGCTCTCCATCCAACCTCACTGAGCTCGAGCTGTTTTACAAGGAGGAATGGGAAAAAATGTCAGTCTCTCGATGTGCAAAACTGATAGAGACATACCCCAAGCGACTTACAGCTGTAATCGCAGCAAAAGGTGGCGCTACAAAGTATTAACTTAAGGGGGCTGAATCATTTTGCACGCCCAATTCTTCAGTTTTTGATTTGTTAAAAAAGTTTGAAATATCCAATAAATGTCGTTCCACTTCATGATTGTGTCCCACTTGTTGTTGATTCTTCACAAAAATATACAGTTTATAAAATACAGTTTTATATCTTTATGTTTGAAGCCTGAAATGTGGCAAAAGGTCGCAAAGTTCAAGGGGGCCGAATACTTTCGCAAGGCACTGTAGGTAGGTAGGTAGCTAGGCAGGTTGCTAGGTAGGTAGGTAGGCAGGCAGGTTGCTAGGCAGGCAGGCAGGCAGGCAGCTAGGCAGGCAGGCAGCCAGGTTGCTAGGCAGGCAGGTTGCTAGGCAGGTAGGCAGATAGCCAGGCAGGCAGCCAGGCAGGCAGGTTGCCAGGCAGGTAGCTAGGCAGGTTGCTAGGTAGGTAGCTAGGTAGGTAGGTAGCTAGGTAGGTAGGTAGCTAGGTAGGTAGGTTGCTAGGTAGGTAGGTAGGAGAGAGACAGGTGAGTGTGTGTAGTGTTGAGGTTAGGAGAGAGACATGGTGGCTTGCTTGGTTTAAGTGGGAGACTGGGAGGTCTCAGTGAGAGGATTGGGTTTGGGTTGAGAACAGTAGCGGTGCGAAGATACATTCTTGCCCTGTGCCACCCAGGTTAGGGTTAGGTGGGGTTAGGGTTGGGTTGGTTTGAGAACTAAAGGGGTATAAGGAGACAGTCCTGCCGTGTGCCTCCCAGGTTAGGGTTAGGTGAGGTTAGGGTTGGGTTGGTTTGAGAACTAAAGGGGTATAAGGAGACAGCCCTGCCCTGTGCCACCCAGGTTAGGGTTAGGTGGGGTTAGGGTTGGGTTGGTTTGAGAACTAAAGGGGTATAAGGAGACAGCCCTGCCGTGTGCTTCCCAGGTTAGGGTTAGGTGGGGTTAGGGTTGGTTGGTTTGAGAACTAAAAGGGGTATAAGGAGACAGCCCTGCCCTGTGCCACCCAGGTTAGGGTTAGGTGGGGTTAGGGTTGGGTTGGTTTGAGAACTAAAGGGGTATAAGGAGACAGCCCTGCCGTGTGCTTCCCAGGTTAGGGGTGGGGTTAGGGTTGGTTGGTTTGAGAACTAAAAGGGGTAGGTTAGGGTTAGGTGGGGTTAGGGTTGGGTTGGTTTGAGAACAAAGGGGTATAAGGAGACAGCCTGCCGTGTGCCACCCAGGTTAGGGTTAGGTGGGGTTAGGGTTGGGTTGGTTTGAGAACTAAAAGGGGTATAAGGAGACAGCCCTGCCATGTGCCACCCAGGTTAGGGTTAGGTGGGGTTAGGGTTGGGTTGGTTTGAGAACTAAAAGGGGTATAAGGAGACAGCCCTGCCGTGTGCCACCCAGGTTAGGGTTAGGTGGGGTTAGGGTTGGGTTGGTTTGAGAACTAAAAGGGGTATAAGGAGACAGCCCTGCCGTGTGCCACCCAGGTTAGGGTTAGGTGGGGTTAGGGTTGGGTTGGTTTGAGAACTAAAAGGGGTATAAGGAGACAGCCCTGCCGTGTGCCACCCAGGTTAGGGTTTAGGGTGGGGTTTGAGAACTAAAGGGGTATAAGGGTTGGTTTGAGAACTAAAAGGGGTATAAGGAGACAGCCCTGCCGTGTGCCTCACCTGCTGTCAGTGATTAGACCCGTGGGCAGTGTAGAAGCTCTGTCGAACGTCAAGGAAGAGAGGTACTTCAACAATATATCAAGAACACCAAGACACCAATTTAGATTCGCTTTGATGACGGTTAGCTGATGAACAATTCTGGTGAATCTTTGTACCTCCTTGATGATCATCTTTGAGAAATAGAGGACCCCCTCCCCCTCTCCTCCCCTCAGAGATATATACTAGTTATGAACCAGGAACATGTATCTATTAACATACTAGTTCCCCCCCCACTCTGCTAAGCCACATCCTCAGCAGTGATTATTCTTCATTGGACACGGAGGGATCATGTTAGCCCTGATATGTTCCATGTGGAACTAGATGAACTGAGGGTACATCTGAGGTCAGAGGGGGAACTAGAAACAGAGAACAGCTTTGAGAAGGAACAGAACAAATCTGTGTTCTGTACTTCCTGTCCCAAATCTGTGTTCTGTACTTCCTGTCCCAAATCTGAACAAATCTGTGTTCTGTACTTCCTGTCCCAAATCTGTGTTCTGTACTTCCTGTCCCAAATCTGTGTTCTGTCCCTTTTGTACTTAAAAGGGATTTATGATAGAAGATATGCTAATGACTGAATTTATAAAGGGCTTTATCAAACGCAAACAGCCGTTAGCCAAAGGTCAAGTTCAAACAGCAGCTCTATGCGTGTGATCCAGCTCTACCTGTGGAAACATCTATGATTTATGCTAGAGCTGCGTCCACATGGGAGCCACACACACACACAGACACACACACACAGGCAGACCTGCCAATGCCACAAACAGCCGTTAGCCAAGGTCAAGTTCAAATAGCAGCTCTATGTGTGTGATCCAGCTCTAAGCCACATGGGAGCCACACACACACACTGGGGCAGCAACACCTCTAGATACATACTAGTAATATTTCACGAATAATACTTTAAAGTTGTAGTGTTTCTGGGCTGTTGTTGTATACGGTGTGTGTGTGTGTGTGTGTGTGTGTGTGTGTGTTTAGGGAATGCAGAACAATCACTGAAACATGACTGAGGTGTTTGACAGTTGGTTGCAAGATTTTATTTTACCTTTATTTAACTAGGCAAGTGAGTTAAGAACAAATTCATATTTTCAATGAGGGCCTAGGAACAGTGGGTTAACTGCCTGTTCAGGGGCCGAATGACAGATTTGTACCTTGTCAGCTCGGGGGTTTGAACTTGCAACCTTTACGGTTACTAGTCCAACGCTCTAACCACTAGGCTACCTGCCTCTAACCACTAGACTACCTGCCTCTAACCACTAGGCTCCCCTGCCTCTAACCACTAGGCTACCTGCCTCTAACCACTAGGCTACCTGCCTCTAACCACTAGGCTACCTGCCTCTAACCACTAGGCTACCCTGCCTCTAACCACTAGGCTACCCTGCCTTTAACCACCAGGCTACCCTGCCTCTAACCACTAGGCTACCCTGCCTCTAACCACTAACCAACCACTAGGCTACCTGCCTCTAACCACTAGGCTACCTGCCTCTAACCACTAGGCTACCCTGCCTCTAACCACTAGGCTACCCTGCCTCTAACCACTAGGCTACCCTGCCTCTAACCACTAGGGCTACCTGCCTCTAACCACTAGGCTACCCTGCCTCTAACCACTAGGCTACCTGCCTCTAACCACTAGGCTACCTGCCTCTAACCACTAGGCTACCCTGCCTCTAACC
>NW_024608794.1:0-40000 GCF_018296145.1 Oncorhynchus tshawytscha | reverse complement strand
CATGACCCAGGAGAAGAGGCCTTCGGTCTGTGTGCAAAGAGAGTGTCAACAAAATAATCTGTCAGATTAACGCCCCCCCAGAAACCTCAACTCTTTATCCTACTGAGCCAAACACATTTTCTGTCCTCAGACCAGCTGGTCTGGCGTCTGCCTGAGCTATCCAAACCTCCCCAGGGTGTCAGTCAGTTCTACCCAGCACCACCGAGGGAGGGAGGGAGGGAGGGAGGGGGGAGGGAGGGAGGGAGGGGGAGAGAGAGAGAGAGAGAGATATATTCACTTTGTATGTTGTCTACCTCACTTGCTTTGGCAATGTTAACACGTTTCCCATGCCAATAAAGCCCTTGAATTGAGAGAGGGAGAGAGGGAGGGAGGGAGGGAGGGAGGGAGGGAGGGAGGGAGGGAGGGAGGGAGGGAGGGAGGAGAGGAGGGAGGGAGGGAGGGAGGGAGGGATATATTCACTTTGTATGTTGTCTACCTCACTTGCTTTGGCAATGTTAACACATGTTTCCCATGCTAATAAAGCCCTTGAATTGAATTGAGAGAGGGAGAGAGAGAGACAGAGGGAGGGAGGGAGGGAGGGGGGGGAGAGGGAGAGAGAGAGGGAGGGAGAGGGGGAGACAGATCCTGTTCCCTGTCTGTCATCTTCCATCCTGTCCCCTGTCTCTACCAGCTACCCACACCCCATGTCCCCTGTCTCTACCAGCTACCCACACCCCATTCCCCTGTCTCTGCCAGCTACCCACACCCCATGTCCCCTGTCTCTACCAGCTACCCACACCCCATTGCCCTGTCCCCTGTCTCTACCAGCTACCCACACCCCTGTCCCTGCCAGCTACCCACACCCCATGTCCTCTGTCTCTAGCTACCCACACCCCATGTCCCCTGTCTCTACCAGCTACCCACACCCCATGTCCCCTGTCTCTACCAGCTACCCACACCCCATGTCCCCTGTCTCTGCCAGCTAGCCACACCCCATTCCCCTGTCTCTACCAGCTACCCACACCCCATGTCCCCTGTCTCTGCCAGCTACCCACACCCCATGTCCCCTGTCTCTACCAGCTACCCACACCCCATGTCCCCTGTCTCTGCCAGCTACCCACACCCCATTCCCCTGTCTCTGCCAGCTACCCACACCCCATGTCCCCTGTCTCTGCCAGCTACCCACACCCCCTGTCCCCTGTCTCTGCTAGCTACCCACACCCCATGTCCCTTGTCTCTACCAGCTACCCACACCCCCTAGCTCTCTCACCTCTCTGCCAGTCCTCCCTTGGTGAGGCTGGAGATGACGATGGGGTCAAAGGGCTCCTCTGTGCCTGAGATGGTGATCCCCAGCGGGCCTCCATATCTCTTCAGCTCCACCGTGTAGATGATGGATCCAGACAGCTCCTGTTCGTCTGGAACACAGGACAGCACAGTGTCTACCTCCGTCCCTTGGCTTTACAACTCTGTCCCCATGCTGGGACAAGCACTGGTCAGGGTTAGGACCAGGGTTAGGACCAGGGTTAGGACCAGGGTCAGGTTCAGGGTTAGGACCAGGGTTAAGACCAGGGTTAGGACCAGGGTTAAGACCAGGGTTAGGACCAGGGTTAATACCAGGGTTAGGACCAGGGTTAGGGCCAGGGTTAGGACCAGGGTCAGGTTCAGGGTTAGGACCAGGGTTAGGTCCAGGGTTAAGACCAGGGTTAAGACCAGGGTTAGGACCAGGGTCATTTTCAGGGTTAGGACCAGGGTTAGGACCAGGGTCAGGTTCAGGGTTAGGACCAGGGTTAGGACCAGGGTTAAGACCAGGGTTAAGACCAGGGTTAGGACCAGGGTTAAGACCAGGGTTAGGACCAGGGTCAGGGTCAGGACCAGGGTTAGGACCAGGGTTAGAACCAGGGTTAAGACCAGGGTCAGGTTCAGGGTTAGGACCAGGGTTAATACCAGGGTTAAGACCAGGGTGAAGACCAGGGTGAAGACCAGGGTTAGGACCAGGTTTAAGACCAGGGTTAGGGCCAGGGTTAAGACCAGGGTTAGGGCCAGGGTTAAGATCAGGGTTAGGACCAGGGTTAAGACCAGGGTTAGGACCAGGGTTAGCGCCAGGGTTAAGACCAGGGTTAAGACCAGGGTGAAGACCAGGGTTAGGACCAGGGTCAGGTTCATGGTTAGGACCAGGGTCAGGTTCAGGGTTAGGACCAGGGTTAGGACCCGAGTTAAGACCAGGGTTAGGACCAGGGTCAGGTTCATGGTTAGGACCAGGGATAGGGTCAGGGTTAAGACCAGGGTTAGGACCAGGGTCAGGTTCAGGGTTAGGAGCAGGGTCAGGTTCAGGGTTAGGACCAGGGTTAGGACCAGGGTTAAGACCATAGACCATATAGGGTTAGGACCGTTTAGAAATTACAGCATTTTTTGTACATAATCCCCCCATTTTAAGGGACCAAACGTATTGGGACAAGTTCACTATTAAAGGAAGTAGTAAAAAGTGAAGTATTTACTCCCGTATCCATAGCAATGACAACATCAAGCTTGTGCCTCAAATTAGTTGGATGCATTTCCAGTTTGTTTTGGATGTGTTTCAGATTATTTTGTGCCCGATATAAATGAATGGTAAATAATGCATTGTGTCATTTTGGCGTCACTTTAATTGTAAATAAGAATAGAATATGTTTAAAAAACACTTCTAAATTCATGTGGATGTTACCATGGTTACGGACAGTCTTGAATGAATCTCGAAATAATGATGAGTGAGAAACTCATTCAACCTCATAGTCACTGTATCATTACAAATATAAAGGGCTGGAGAACAGAGCCAGAACAACAACAATGATCCTTATGGAGCTCACTGTACGACAGCATGGAGCTAGATAACAGGGTAGAGCTAGATAACAGTGTAGAGCTGGAGAACAGTGTAGGGCTAGATAACAGTGTAGAGCTGGAGAACAGTGTAGGGCTAGATAACAGTGTAGAGTTAGATAACAGTGTAGAGCTAGATAACAGAGTGGAGCTAGATAACAGTATAGTGCTGGAGAACAGAGCCAGAGCAACAACAATGATCCTTATGGAGCTCACTGTACGACAGCATGGAGCTAGATAACAGGGTAGAGCTAGATAACAGTGTAGGGCTAGATAACAGCATGGAGCTAGATAACAGTGTAGGGCTAGATAACAGTGTAGGGCTAGATAACAGCTCCAAGCTAGATAACAGTGTAGAGCTAGGACAGGGAGGACCTAGAGAGAGTGAGAGGACCAAAAGAGAGAGAGAGGACCTAGAGAGCGAGAGGAAGGACCTAGAGAGAGAGAGAGGACCTAGAAAGAGAGAGGACCTAGAAAGAGAGAGGACCTAGAAAGAGAGAGGACCTAGAAAGAGAGAGAGGACCTAGAGAGAGAACCTAGAAAGAGAGAGGACCTAGAGAGAGACCTAGAGAGAGGACCTAGAAAGAGAGAGGACCTAGAGAGAGGACCTAGAGAGAGGACCTAGAAAGAGAGGACCTAGAAAGAGAGAGGACCTAGAGAGAGGACCTAGACCTAGAAAGAGAGAGGACCTAGAGAGAGACCTAGAGAGAGGAGGACCTAGAGAGAGGACCTAGAGAGAGGACCTAGAGAGAGAGAGGAAGGACCTAGAGAGAGAGAGAGGACCTAGAAAGAGAGAGGACCTAGAAAGAGAGAGGACCTAGAAAGAGAGAGGACCTAGAAAGAGAGAGAGGACCTAGAGAGAGAACCTAGAGAGAGAGAGAGGACCTAGAGAGAGAGGAATGACCTAGAGAGAGAACCTAGAGAGAGAGGAATGACCTAGAGAGAGAACCTAGAGAGAGAGAGAGGCCCTAGAGAGAGAGAGAGGACCTAGAGAGAGAGGACTGAGATAGAGAGGACCTAGAGAGAGAGGACTGAGATAGAGAGGACCTAGAGAGAGAGAGGACTGAGATAGAGAGGACCTAGAGAGAGAGGACTGAGATAGAGAGGACCTAGAGAGAGAGAGGACTGAGATAGAGAGGCCCTAGAGAGAGAGAGGACTGAGATAGAGAGAGGACTGAGATAGAGAGGACCTAGAGAGAGAGAGGACTGAGATAGAGAGGACCTAGAGAGAGAGAGGGCTGAGATAGAGAGGACCTAGAGAGAGAGGACTGAGAGAGAGAGGGAGTGGAGAACTCTCTCCGTGTTGAGAGGGCATCCCACTTTAGACGGACTGTAGCCCAGCTGTGAGTTCCTCTCCATCAGACCAGGAGCGCTAAAAAAGAAGCCCTGCTCATTTGAAACTCAGAGGGTTTCAGTTTCCTCACACATACAGATCAGATCAGAGGGTCTACGCTACAGTTTCCTCATACATACAGATCAGATCAGAGGGTCTACGCTACAGTTTCCTCATACATACAGATCAGAGGGTCTACGCTACAGTTTCCTCATACATACAGATCAGATCAGAGGGTCTACGCTACAGTTTCCTCATACATACAGATCAGATCAGAGGGTCTACGCTACAGTTTCCTCATACATACAGATCAGAGGGTCTACGCTACAGTTTCCTCATACATACAGATCAGATCAGAGGGTCTACGCTACAGTTTCCTCATACATACAGATCAGATCAGAGGGTCTACGCTACAGTTTTCATACAGATCATACATACAGATCAGATCAGAGGGTCTACGCTACAGTTTCCTCATACATACAGATCAGATCAGAGGGTCTACGCTACAGTTTCCTCATACATACAGATCAGATCAGAGGGTCTACGCTACAGTTTCCTCATACATACAGATCAGATCAGAGGGTCTACGCTACAGTTTCCTCATACATACAGATCAGATCAGAGGGTCTACGCTACAGTTTCCTCATACATACAGATCAGATCAGAGCAGCTGCTGAGAGCTGGAGACTCTTTGAGGAAGAAGAACCGGCTGAGTGTCTGAATAAAGTAGCACGAATCTACAATCCCTACTTGGTTTAACTACTTCGTGTTTTTCAGTGCTACTTGGAGAGTTGAATATTGGTTAATATAACACATGAAGATGTTTCCTCTGTTGAAAGCTGACCCGGCCTGTTACCTCAAAGCATCCCAGAGTACGAGTGCTGAACCAGGATCTGATCTCTTATTCATTATCATTTAGTAGGATTTCATTTTTATTTTTTTATTTAACATGTATTTCTCTAGGCAAGTCAGTTTAAGAATAAATCCTGTTTTACAATGACGGCCTACACCGGGCAAGCCTGGAATAGGGGAGCCAGAGGAGAACCCCTTAACTCTCCTCCCAGTGACTATGGGTGGTGGGAGGAGCCAGGAGGAGAAACCCTTAACTCTCCTCCCAGTGACTATGGGTGGTGGGAGGAGCCAGGAGGAGCCAGGAGGAGAAACCCTTAACTCTCCTCCCAGTGACTATGGGTGGTGGGAGGAGCCAGAGGAGAACCCTAACTCTCCTCCCAGTGACTATGGGTGGTAGGAGGAGCCAGAGGAGAACCCTTAACTCTCCTCCCAGTGACTATGGGTGGTGGGAGGAGCCAGAGGAGAACCCCTTAACTCTCCTCCCAGTGACTATGGGTGGTAGGAGGAGCCAGGAGGAGAAACCCTTAACTCTCCTCCCAGTGACTATGGGTGGTGGGAGGAGCCAGAGGAGAACCCCTTAACTCTCCTCCCAGTGACTATGGGTGGTAGGAGGAGCCAGGAGGAGAAACCCTTAACTCTCCTCCCAGTGACTATGGGTGGTGGGAGGAGCCAGAGTGACTAATGGGAGGAGCCAGGAGGAGAAACCCTTAACTCTCAATCCCTGACTTGGGGTGGTAGGAGGAGCCAGGAGGAGAAACCCTTAACTCTCCTCCCAGTGACTATGGGTGGTAGGAGGAGCCAGGAGGAGAAACCCTTAACTCTCCTCCCAGTGACTATGGGTGGTGGGAGGAGCCAGGAGGAGAAACCCTTAACTCTCCTCCCAGTGACTATGGGTGGTAGGAGGAGCCAGAGGAGAACCCCTTAACTCTCCTCCCAATGACTATGGGTGGTAGGAGGAGCCAGGAGGAGAAACCCTTAACTCTCCTCCCAGTGACTATGGGTGGTGGGAGGAGCCAGAGGAGAACCCCTTAACTCTCCTCCCAGTGACTATGGGTGGTGGGAGGAGCCAGGAGGAGAAACCCTTAACTCTCCTCCCAGTGACTATGGGTGGTGGGAGGAGCCAGCCTGGGTGGTGGGAGGAGCCAGGAGGAGAAACCCTTAACTCTCCTCCCAGTGACTATGGGTGGTGGGAGGAGCCAGGAGGAGAAACCCTTAACTCTCCTCCCAGTGACTATGGGTGGTGGGAGGAGCCAGGAGGAGAAACCCTTAACTCTCCTCCCAGTGACTATGGGTGGTAGGGAGGAGCCAGGAGGAGAAACCCTTAACTCTCCTCCCAGTGACTATGGGTGGTGGAGGAGCCAGAGGAGAACCCCTTAACTCTCCTCCCAGTGACTATGGGTGGTAGGAGGAGCCAGGAGGAGAAACCCTTAACTCTCAAATCAAATCAAATCAAATCAAATCAAATCTCCTTTAATCAAATCTCCCTTAACTCTCCTCCCAGTGACTATGGGTGGTGGGAGGAGCCAGGAGGAGAAACCCTTAACTCTCCTCCCAGTGACTATGGGTGGTAGGAGGAGCCAGGAGGAGAAACCCTTAACTCTCCTCCCAGTGACTATGGGTGGTGGGAGGAGCCAGGAGGAGAAACCCTTAACTCTCCTCCCAGTGACTATGGGTGGTGGGAGGAGCCAGGAGGAGAAACCCTTAACTCTCCTCCCAGTGACTATGGGTGGTGGGAGGAGCCAGGAGGAGAAACCCTTAACTCTCCTCCCAGTGACTATGGGTGGGGGAGGAGCCAGGAGGAGAAACCCTTAACTCTCCTCCCAGTGACTATGGGTGGTGGGAGGAGCCAGGAGGAGAAACCCTTAACTCTCCTCCCAGTGACTATGGGTGGTGGGAGGAGCCAGGAGGAGAAACCCTTAACTCTCCTCCCAGTGACTATGGGTGGTGGGAGGAGCCAGGAGGAGAAACCCTTAACTCTCCTCCCAGTGACTATGGGTGGTGGGAGGAGCCAGGAGGAGAAACCCTTAACTCTCCTCCCAGTGACTATGGGTGGTGGGAGGAGCCAGGAGGAGAAACCCTTAACTCTCCTCCCAGTGACTATGGGTGGTGGGAGGAGCCAGGAGGAGAAACCCTTAACTCTCCTCCCAGTGACTATGGGTGGTGGGAGGAGCCAGGAGGAGACGCGTAGCTAAAGTGACAGATACACTCTGCCTGCAACACATTAATATGGGAAGCTCTTTGAGGATGTGTGTGTGTGTGTGTGTGTGTGTGTGTGTGTGTGTGTGTGTGTGTGTGTGTGTGTGTGTGTGTGTGTGTGTGTGTGTGTGTGTGTGTGTGTGTGTGTGTGTGTGTGTGTGTTTAAACACTCTGACTACATTAGTAATAACAGTGAACTGAGTCCTGGAACCTGATTATCTCTGTTTCATTACAACTTCAATTAGAAATATTTAGTTCCTCGTTCAAACAAATAACCAACGGAACCAAACAGACACTAGACGCATAGGGCGCATCCCAAATCCCCCCCCCTTTTCCCCTTTCTAGTGCACTACTTTTGACCAGGGCCTATAGGGCCCCTCTAAAGGGAATAGGGGGCCATTTGAGAGACATGGAAACAGATGAATCAGTAAACATGGATGTCTGATGTCAGGTTGATTACCCCCCCCCCCTCTGTGAGCCGATTGGTTCATCACGTCACCGTGGGGACGCGTTGGTTGTTAAATGGTCTGATTGAACAAACAAAGCGTCTCATTTGTTCCAATTAAACTAATCTAAGCCTAATATGCCTACAGAGTAGTAGCTCTGTGATGATTGGCCGTGATGGGGTCTCCTGCTGCATTGCGATAGGTTAAGGGGAACTGAGAATACTCTTTCAGGAAACGGAGTGGTGGGCAGGACTGTGTTATCTCCAGTGGGCTGGGTTTACACAGGAAGTCCAGTTATTTCAGGAAACAGTGTGGTGGGCAGGACTGCGTTATCTCCAGTGGGCTGGGTTTACACAGGAAGTCCAGTTATTTCAGGAAACAGTGTGGTGGTGGGGCTGGGTTTAGGACTGTTTCAGTTATGTGGGACTGTGTTAATGTGTATTGCTGATGATATCCTAGGGCTGTAGAGATGGGTTGGAGTGAGTGTTAACTCACACACTTTGTTTTAGGTATGACCGGCCTGGTCAGGTGAATTATATCTAACAAGGACAGTGGTTTTGACTAACAGAGAGGTTGGGACAGTGGTTTTGACTAACAGAGAGGTTGGTACAGTGGTTTTGACTAACAGAGAGGTTGGTTCAGTGGTTTTGACTAACAGAGAGGTTGGTACAGTGGTTTTGACTACTAGCGAGGTTGGTACAGTGGTTTTGACTAACAGAGAGGTTGGTTCAGTGGTTTTGACTAGCAGAGAGGTTGGTTCAGTGGTTTTGACTAACAGAGAGGTTGGTACAGTGGTTTTGACTAACAGAGAGGTTGGGTCAGGGGTTTTGACTAACAGAGAGGTTGGTACAGTGGTTTTGACTAACAGAGAGGTTGGGTCAGGGGTTTTTACTAACACAGAGGTTGGGTCAGTGGTTTTGACTAACAGAGAGGTTGGTACAGTGGTTTTGACTAACAGAGAGGTTGGGTCAGTGGTTTTGACTAACAGAGAGGTTGGTACAGTGGTTTTCACTAACAGAGAGGTTGGTTCAGTGGTTTTGACTAACAGAGAGGTTGGGTCAGTGGTTTTGACTAACAGAGAGGTTGGTTCAGTGGTTTTGACTAACAGAGAGGTTGGTTCAGTGGTTTTGACTAGCAGAGAGGTTGGGTCAGTGGTTTTGACTAACAGAGAGGTTGGTACAGTGGTTTTGACTAACAGAGAGGTTGGTACAGTGGTTTTGACTAACAGAGAGGTTGGTACAGTGGTTTTGACTAACAGAGAGGTTGGTTCAGTGGTTTTGACTAGCAGAGAGGTTGGTACAGTGGTTTTGACTAACAGAGAGGTTGGTACAGTGGTTTTGACTAACAGAGAGGTTGGGTCAGTGGTTTTGACTAACAGTGTGTGTGTGTGTGTGTGTCCAGTGTGTGTGTGTGTGTGTCCAGTGTGTGTGTGTGTGTGTGTCCAGTGTGTACGCACTACCTGAGTTGTCCTCGTCCTTGCGGATCTTGAGCTTGACCAGTTCTTCACACTGCTGGAGAATCTGAACAGCGTCTTCCATGGAGCAGTTGTCCAGCCGGATGTTATCGATGGCCAGCAGCTTGTCCCCCAGCTCCAGAGTCCCAGTCCTGGGGAGAGGAATACACAGACCAGGGTTTAGAGGTGACCAGCAGCTTGTCCCCCAGCTCCAGAGTCCCAGTCCTGGGGAGAGGAACACACAGACCAGGGTTTAGAGGTGACCAGCAGCTTGTCCCCCAGCTCCAGAGTCCCAGTCCTGGGGAGAGGAACACACAGACCAGGGTTTAGAGGTGACCAGCAGCTTGTCCCCCAGCTCCAGAGTCCCAGTCCTGGGGAGAGGAACACACAGACCAGGGTTTAGAGGTGACCAGCAGCTTGTCCCCCAGCTCCAGAGTCCCAGTCCTGGGGAGAGGAACACACAGACCAGGGTTTAGAGGTGACCAGCAGCTTGTCCCCCAGCTCCAGAGTCCCAGTCCTGGGGAGAGGAACACACAGACCAGGGTTTAGAGGTGACCAGCAGCTTGTCCCCCAGCTCCAGAGTCCCAGTCCTGGGGAGAGGAACACACAGACCAGGGTTTAGAGGTGACCAGCAGCTTGTCCTCCAGCTCCAGAGTCCCAGTCCTGGGGAGAGGAACACACAGACCAGGGTTTAGAGGTGACCAGCAGCTTGTCCCCCAGCTCCAGAGTCCCAGTCCTGGGGAGAGGAACACACAGACCAGGGTTTAGAGGTGACCAGCAGCTTGTCCCCCAGCTCCAGAGTCCCAGTCCTGGGGAGAGGAACACACAGACCAGGGTTTAGAGGTGACCAGCAGCTTGTCCCCCAGCTCCAGAGTCCCAGTCCTGGGGAGAGGAACACACAGACCAGGGTTTAGAGGTGACCAGCAGCTTGTCCCCCAGCTCCAGAGTCCCAGTCCTGGGGAGAGGAACACACAGACCAGGGTTTAGAGGTGACCAGCAGCTTGTCCCCCAGCTCCAGAGTCCCAGTCCTGGGGAGAGGAACACACAGACCAGGGTTTAGAGGTGACCAGCAGCTTGTCCCACAGCTCCAGAGTCCCAGTCCTGGGGAGAGGAACACACAGACCAGGGTTTAGAGGTGACCAGCAGCTTGTCCCCCAGCTCCAGAGTCCCAGTCCTGGGGAGAGGAACACACAGACCAGGGTTTAGAGGTGACCAGCAGCTTGTCCCCCAGCTCCAGAGTCCCAGTCCTGGGGAGAGGAACACACAGACCAGGGTTTAGAGGTGACCAGCAGCTTGTCCCCCAGCTCCAGAGTCCCAGTCCTGGGGAGAGGAACACACAGACCAGGGTTTAGAGGTGACCAGCAGCTTGTCCCCCAGCTCCAGAGTCCCAGTCCTGGGGAGAGGAACACACAGACCAGGGTTTAGAGGTGACCAGCAGCTTGTCCCCCAGCTCCAGAGTCCCAGTCCTGGAGAGAGGAACACACAGACCAGGGTTTAGGTGACCAGCAACTTGTCCCCCAGCTCCAGAGTCCCAGTCCTGGGGAGAGGAACACACAGACCAGGGTTTAGAGGTGACCAGCAGCTTGTCCCCCAGCTCCAGAGTCCCAGTCCTGGGGAGAGGAACACACAGACCAGGGTTTAGAGGTGACCAGCAGCTTGTCCCACAGCTCCAGAGTCCCGGTCCTGGGGAGAGGAACACACAGACCAGGGTTTAGAGGCGACCAGCAGCTTGTCCCCCAGCTCCAGAGTCCCAGTCCTGGGGAGAGGAACACACAGACCAGGGTTTAGAGGTGACCAGCAGCTTGTCCCCCAGCTCCAGAGTCCCAGTCCTGGGGAGAGGAACACACAGACCAGGGTTTAGAGGTGACCAGCAGCTTGTCCCCCAGCTCCAGAGTCCCAGGGAGAGGAACACACAGACCAGGGTTTAGAGGTGACCAGGACTGTCTTCAGTCCTATATTCTACAGTGTGTACTATGTGTAAATGTGGTCAGTTGATAAGACTGGTTACAACACCAGTTCAGTGTTGCTCACATGCTGATCTTTCACAACAAACACTGATCTGAATTGATCTGGTCTAGAAACATTCATTACTCATCATGCGTCCACATACTGTACACAGTCATAGTTCTCACCAACACACAGACAGAATCCCCCCCCCACCACCACCATAGACAGATACACAGATGTAATGCATGTTTAACTCTGTCAGAGACTCAAACAGAGTTATGGTAACAGGAGGCCCTGACAGAGACAAGCTGCTGAAATGAGACTCACAGAGACCTGTTAACAGGAGGCCCTGACAGAGACAAGCTGCTGAAATGAGACTCACAGAGACCTGGTAACAGGAGGCCCTGACAGAGACAAGCTGCTGAAATGAGACTCACAGAGACCTGTTAACAGGAGGCCCTGACAGAGACAAGCTGCTGAAATGAGACTCACAGAGACCTGGTAACAGGAGGCCCTGACAAAGACAAGCTGCTGAAATGAGACTCACAGAGACCTGGTAACAGGAGGCCCTGACAGAGACAAGCTGCTGAAATGAGACTCACAGAGACCTGTTAACAGGAGGCCCTGACAGAGACAAGGTGCTGAAATGAGACTCACAGAGACCTGGTAACAGGAGGCCCTGACAGAGACAAGCTGCTGAAATGAGACTCACAGAGACCTGGTAACAGGAGGCCCTGACAGAGACAAGCTGCTGAAATGAGACTCAAAGAGACCTGTTAACAGGAGGCCCTGACAGAGACAAGCTGCTGAAATGAGACTCACAGAGACCTGGTAACAGGAGGCCCTGACAGAGACAAGCTGCTGAAATGAGACTCACAGAGACCTGGTAACAGGAGGCCCTGACAGAGACAAGCTGCTGAAATGAGACTCACAGAGGCCTGGTAACAGGAGGCCCTGACAGAGACAAGCTGCTGAAATGAGACTCACAGAGACCTGGTAACAGGAGGCCCTGACAGAGACAAGCTGCTGAAATGAGACTCACAGAGACCTGGTAACAGGAGGCCCTGACAGAGACAAGCTGCTGAAATGAGACTCACAGAGACCTGGTAACAGGAGGCCCTGACAGAGACAAGCTGCTGAAATGAGACTCACAGAGACCTGTTAACAGGAGGCCCTGACAGAGACAAGCTGCTGAAATGAGACTCACAGAGACCTGTTAACAGGAGGCCCTGACAGAGACAAGCTGCTGAAATGAGACTCACAGAGACCTGGTAACAGGAGGCCCTGACAGAGACAAGCTGCTGAAATGAGACTCACAGAGACCTGGTAACAGGAGGCCCTGACAGAGACAAGCTGCTGAAATGAGACTCACAGAGACTTGTTAACAGGAGGCCCTTGACAGAGACAAGGGAATGCTGAAATCAGACTATCAGAGACCTGGTAACAGGAATATAGGCCCTGATCAAACATATCAGAGCTTGTTGAAATGAGATCAAACATATCAGAGACTTGTTAACATAGAACATAGGGTCTTGATCAAACATATCAGAGACTTGTTAACAGGGAATATAGGGTTTTGATCAAACATATCAGAGACTTGTTAACAGGAAATATAGGGTTTTGATCAAACATAGTGCACTACACAGGGAATAGGGTGCCATTTGGAATGCAGCCCAGGCAGTCATCAGTTTGCTCCCATCCCTCCCTTCACCATGACAACACAGAGGCAGAATACAGAATACTGTTCAGTTGTCCTCATTCCTCATTCTGGAACAACATTTTATATTACAATGTAATCCAGAGAAAGAAACTCATTATTCAAATGACCAATAATCTCTGTTTTTTTTTAATTTATTTTTTTACTAATGTCCAAAATGACTAAATCCTAAAAGGTATAAGGGACAACACCTGCCCAATTTACCTGAAAGCCAGGTCATCGTTACGGTAAATACCCTAGTACAAGAGCATAGGAAAAGGTTTTATTAACGTACCTCCTCTAATAGAGCAGCAGAATATAAACTAGAATCACATCATAAATCCCCAGTGCCTTTCCCTCTGTCTCCTTGACAGGGGTAACTAATACCTAGATAGAACAGGACTGGGTGCCTCTCCTCTGTCTCCTTGACAGGGGTAACTAATACCTAGATATAACAGGACAGGATGCCTTTCCCTCAGGCTCCTTGACAGGGGTAACTAATACCTAGATATAACAGGACAGGATGCCTTTCCCTCAGTCTCCTTGACAGGGGTAACTAATACCTAGATATAACAGGACAGGATGCCTTTCCCTCAGTCTCCTTGACAGGGGTAACTAATACCTAGATATAACAGGACAGGATGCCTTTCCCTCTGTCTCCTTGACAGGGGTAACTAATACCTAGATAGCTCTGGACAGGATGCCTAATCCTAGATAGCTCTGTCTCCTTGACAGGGGTAACTAATACCTAGATAGAACAGGACTGGGTGCCTCTCTCTGTCTCCTTGACAGGGGTAACTAATACCTAGATATAACAGGACTAGGTGCCTCTCCTCTGTCTCCTTGACAGGGGTAACTAATACCTAGATAGCTGTGTCTCCTTGACAGGGGTAACTAATACCTAGATATAACAGGACTGGGTGCCTCTCCTCTGTCTCATTGACAGGGGTAACTAATACCTAGATAGCTCTGTCTCCTTGACAGGGGTAACTAATACCTAGATAGCTGGTGTCTCCTCTGTCTCCTTGACAGGGTAACTAATACCTAGATAGCTCTGTCTCCTTGACAGGGTAACTAATACCTAGATAGCTGTGTCTCCTTGACAGGGGTAACTAATACCTAGATAGCTGTGTCTCCTTGACAGGGGTAACTAATACCTAGATAGCTCTGTCTCCTTGACAGGGGTAACTAATACCTAGATAGCTCTGTCTCCTTGACAGGGGTAACTAATACCTAGATATAACAGGACTCCTCTCCTCAGTCTCCTTGACAGGGGTAACTAATACCTAGATAGCCTGTCTCCTTGACAGGGGTAACTAATACCTAGATAGCTCTGGCTCCTTGACAGGGGTAACTAATACCTAGATATAACAGGACAGGATGCCTTTCCCTCTCTCTCTTGACAGGAGTAACTCATACCTAGATAGAACAGGACTGTGTGCCTCTCTCAGTCTCCTTGACAGGGGTAACTAATACCTAGATAGCTCTGTCTCCTTGACAGGGGTAACTAATACCTAGATAGCTCTGTCTCCTTGACAGGGTAACTAATACCTAGATAGCTCTGTCTCCTTGACAGGGGTAACTAATACCTAGATAGCTCTGTCTCCTTGACAGGGGTAACTAATACCTAGATAGCTCTGTCTCCTTGACAGGGGTAACTAATACCTAGATATAACAGGACAGGGTGCTTTGGGGAGAGAATCATAATCACTGATTAGTGCATAACCCAATTCCTCTCATCTTCCTCTCAGCATAATTACCAGATCTGTTTCCCAAATGGAACCCTATTCTCTATATAGTGTACTAGTTTTGACCAGGGCCCATAGGGAATAGGTGCCAATTGGGCCGCAGCCAAGGTAAACATATGTGTTGGTTGCGTAAGGCCTGGCAAAACGAGGGCAGAGACAGAATGTGGGTTAATTAGTTAGAGCCCTGGTGGTAAACAGAATGCAGCGTCGCCTTGGTAACGGGTCTGGATGTAAACACAGAAAACACCCAGCCCAGTTACTGCAGAAGGAGGGGTTTAAAACTACATCTCTGTCTGTAGGTTGTGTGTGTGTGTGTGTGTGTATTTGTGTGTGTGTGTGTGTATTTGTGTGTGTGTGTGTGTGTGTATGTGTGTGTATTTGTGTGTGTGTTTGTGTATTTGTATGTGTGTGTGTGTGTGTGTGTGTGTGTGTGTGTGTGTTTGTGTGTGTATTTGTGTGTGTGTGCGTGTGTGTGTGTGTGTATGTGTGTGTGTCTGTGTGTGTGTGGGTGTATGTGTGTGTGTGTGTGTGTGTGTCTGTGTGTGTGTCTGTGTGTGTGTATGTGTATTTGTGTGCTACACACAACTTGTAGCTACTGCTACTGGGATTTAATTGAAGAACCTTGTCCGCTGCCTCCCACAACGAGATGACAACATCCGTTTGTTAGCTAGCGACTCGTCAAGCTGGCCCACTTCAGTTGAGAGGTTCAATCACAGTTTATACGTGTGTCCTAACGGTGTGTGTGACGTCTCATGGTGTTTTTTATTATGTGGGGTAATGGCCCCCTGGGGGTCGTGAACCACAGAGCAGGGAGCCTGGCCACTGACCATCGGAACACGGAGCCTGGCCACTGACCATCGGAACACGGAGCCTGGCCACTGAACATCGGAACACGGAGCCTGGCCACTGACCATCGGAACACGGAGCCTGGCCACTGACCATCGGAACACGGAGCCTGGCCACTGAACATCGGAACACGGAGCCTGGCCACTGAACATCGGAACACGGAGCCTGGCCATTGAACATCGGAACACAGAGCCTGGCCACTGAACATCGGAACACGGAGCCTGGCCACTGAACATCGGAACACAGAGCCTGACCACTGAACACGGAGCCTGACAACTGAACATCGGAACACAGAGCCTGACAACTGAACATCGGAACACAGAGCCTGACAACTGAACATCGGAACCTGACAACTGAACATCGGAACACGGAGCCTGGCCACTGAACATCGGAACACGCAGCCTGGCCACTGAACACAGAACACGGAGCCTGGCCACTGAACACGGAACACGGAGCCTGGCCACTGAACACGGAACACGGAGCAGGGAGCCTGGCCACTGAACACGGAGCCTGGCCACTGAACACGGAACACGGAGCCTGGCCACTGAACACGGAGCCTGGCCACTGAACATCGGAACACGGAGCCTGGCCACTGAACATCGGAACACGGAGCCTGGCCACTGAACATCGGAACACGGAGCCTGGCCACTGACCATACTTTCGCAAGGCACTGTACCTGTGATCAGGTTGATTGGTGTATTTACCTGTGATCAGGTTGATTGGTGTATTTACCTGTGATCAGGTTGATTGGTGTATTTACTGTACCTGTGAGCAGGTTGATTGGTTGATTGATGTATTTACCTGTGAGCAGCTTGATTGATGTATTTACCTGTGAGCAGGTTGATTGGTGTATTTACCTGTGATCAGGTTGATTGGCTGATTGGTGTATTTACCTGTGATCAGGTTGATTGGTGTATTTACCTGTGATCAGGTTGATTGGCTGATTGGTGTATTTACCTGTGATCAGGTTGATTGGCTGATTGGTGTATTTACCTGTGAGCAGGTTGATTGGTTGATTGGTGTATTTACCTGTGAGCAGGTTGATTGATGTATTTACCTGTGATCAGGTTGATTGGCTGATTGGTGTATTTACCTGTGAGCAGGTTGATTGGCTGATTGGTGTATTTACCTGTGAGCAGGTTGATTGATGTATTTACCTGTGAGCAGGTTGATTGGCTGATTGGTGTATTTACCTGTGAGCAGGTTGATTGGTTGATTGATGTATTTACCTGTGAGCAGGTTGATTGATGTATTTACCTGTGAGCAGTTTGATTGGTGTATTTACCTGTGATCAGGTTGATTGGCTGATTGGTGTATTTACCTGTGAGCAGGTTGATTGGCTGATTGATGTATTTACCTGTGAGCAGGTTCATTGATGTATCTACCTGTGAGCAGTTTGATTGGTGTATTTACCTGTGAGCAGGTTGATTGGTTGATTGATGTATTTACCTGTGAGCAGGTTGATTGATGTATTTACCTGTGAGCAGGTTGATTGGTGATTGATGTATTTACCTGTGAGCAGGTTGATTGGTTGATTGATGTATTTACCTGTGAGCAGGTTGATTGATTGGTGAGCAGGTTGATTGATGTATTTACCTGTGAGCAGGTTGATTGATGTATTTACCTGTGAGCAGGTTGATTGGTTGATTGATGTATTTACCTGTGAGCAGGTTGATTGATGTATTTACCTGTGAGCAGGTTGATTGATGTATTTACCTGTGATCAGGTTGATTGGTGTATTTACCTGTGAGCAGGTTGATTGGCTGATTGATGTATTTACCTGTGAGCAGTTTGATTGGTGTATTTACCTGTGAGCAGGTTGATTGGTTGATTGATGTATTTACCTGTGAGCAGGTTGATTGGTTGATTGATGTATTTACCTGTGATCAGGTTGATTGGTTGATTGATGTATTTACCTGTGAGCAGGTTGATTGGTTGATTGATGTATTTACCTGTGATCAGGTTGATTGATGTATTTACCTGTGAGCAGTTTGATTGGTGTATTTACCTGTGAGCAGGTTGATTGATTGGTGTATTTACCTGTGAGCAGGTTGATTGGCTGATTGGTGTATTTACCTGTGAGCAGGTTGATTGGCTGATTGGTGTATTTACCTGTGAGCAGGTTGATTGGCTGATTGTGTATTTACCTGTGAGCAGGTTGATTGATGTATTTACCTGTGAGCAGGTTGATTGGTGTATTTACCTGTGAGCAGGTTGATTGATGTATTTACCTGTGAGCAGGTTGATTGGTTGATTGATGTATTTACCTGTGAGCAGGTTGATTGGCTGATTGATGTATTTACCTGTGAGCAGGTTGATTGATGTATTTACCTGTGAGCAGGTTGATTGGCTGATTGGTGTATTTACCTGTGAGCAGGTTGATTGGCTGATTGGTGTATTTACCTGTGAGCAGGTTGATTGATGTGTATTTACCTGTGAGCAGGTTGATTGGTGTATTTACCTGTGAGCAGGTTGATTGATGTATTTACCTGTGAGCAGGTTGATTGATGTATTTACCTGTGAGCAGGTTGATTGGCTGATTGATGTATTTACCTGTGAGCAGGTTGATTGATGTATTTACCTGTGAGCAGGTTGATTGATGTATTTACCTGTGAGCAGGTTGATTGATGTATTTACCTGTGAGCAGGTTGATTGGTGTTGATTTTTACCTGTGAGCAGGTTGATTGATGTATTTACCTGTGAGCAGGTTGATTGATGTATTTACCTGTGAGCAGGTTGATTGATGTATTTACCTGTGAGCAGGTTGATTGGTGTATTTACCTGTGAGCAGGTTGATTGGTTGATTGATGTATTTACCTGTGAGCAGGTTGATTGATGTATTTACCTGTGAGCCACGCTGCCCTTCTTGATGTCGGAGATGATGAGAGCGTCCCCAGGTTTCCTACTGGATGGAGCTAGGAGCAGAGGAAGAAAGGATGGAGGTATGAGAGAGGTTGATTGGCTGACGGGGTTATACCATTAACAAAACCACATTGATTATTTACCATTAACAAAACCACAGGCTTATACCATTTACAAAACCACGTGGTTATACCATTAACAAAACCACAGGTTATACCATTAACAAAACCACGGGGTTTTACCATTAACAAAACCACAGGCTTATACCATTAACAAAACCATTATACCATTAACAAAACCACAGGCTTATACCATTAACAAAACCACAGGGGTTATACCATTAACAAAACCACGGGGTTATACCATTAACAAAACCACAGGCTTATACCTTAACAAAACCACAGGGTTATACCATTAACAAAACCACGGGGTTATACCATTAACAAAACCACAGGCTTATACCATTAACAAAACCACGGGGTTATACCATTAACAAAACCACAGGCTTATACCATTAACAAAACCACGGGGTTATACCATTAACAAAACCACAGGGGTTATACCATTAACAAAACCACGGGTTATACTTAACAAAACCACAGGTTATACAAAAAACCACAGGCTTATACCATTAACAAAACCACGGGGATACCATTAACAAAACCACAGGGTTATACCATTAACAAAACCACGGGGTTATACCATTTATCAAAACCACGGGGTTATACCATTTATCAAAACCACAGGGTTATACCATTAACAAAACCACGGGGTTATACCATTAACAAAACCACAGGGTTATACCATTAACAAAACCACGGGGTTATACCATTAACAAAACCACAGGGTTATACCATTAACAAAACCACGGGGTTATACCATTAACAAAACCACAGGGTTATACCATTAACAAAACCACGGGGTTATACCATTAACAAAACCACAGGGTTATACCATTAACAAAACCACAGGGTTATACCATTAACAAAACCACAGGGTTATACCATTAACAAAACCACAGGCTTATACCATTAACAAAACCACAGGCTTATACCATTAACAAAACCACAGGCTTAAATCAATAACAAAACCACAGGCTTAAATCAATAACAAAACCACAGGCTTATACCATTAACAAAACCACAGGCTTATGTCATTAACAAAACCAACTTGTGAAAATGGCGTCTCATTCATTTCTTTGGTTGCATTTACACAGGCAACCCAATTCTGATATTTTTTTTTCAGATCAGCTCTGAAATAGAGATCTGATGTGATTGGTCAAAAGAGCAATTAGTGGGAAAAAAACTCAGAATTGGGCTGCCTGTGTAAATGCAGCCTTTAAAGTTGATGAAAAGCGTATCAGCCCAAAATATGGTTGGGCTGAGTGCCTTACAGGAAGGGAGGAAGGCTATCTGTTTTGAGTAAACAACTTCCCTCCCCTCTTCTCCAACCCATAATACTCCCTGTAGTCCTACTCCTCTCCTTCCCTCCCTTATACTCCCCTCCCTCCCATCTCTTCCCCTCTGTTCTCCTTCCCCTCTCCCCCCCTCTTCTCCTTTCCTCTCCTCTCTTCCCACGTACTCCACTCCCCATTATATTCCCTCCCTTCTGCTCTCTTTCCCCTCTCCTCTCCTCTTTCCCTCCCCTCTACTCCCCTCCCCTCCTCTCCTTCTCCTCCCCTCCCTTCTCCCCCCCCCCCTTCTCCTTCCCTCCCCTCCATTCTCCTCCCCTCCCCTCCCATCTCCTCCACTCCCTTCTCCTTTACTCCCTCTCCTTCTCCTCCCCTCCCTCCCTTCCCTCCCTCTCCCCTCTCCTTCCCTCCCCTCCCCTCTCTCCCTCCCCTCCCATCTCCTCCACTCCCTTCTCCTTTACCCCTTCCCTCCCCTCCCCTCTCCTCCCTCCCCTCCCTCTCCTCCCCTCCCCTCCCCCCCTCCCCTCCCTTCTCCTTTACTCCCTTCCCTTTATGCCCTTCTCCTCTCCCTCCCCTCCCCTCCATTCTCCTCCCCTCCCTTCTCCTTCCCTCCCCTCCCTTCTCCTCTCCAGTACTTCACTCTATATTGTAGTCTGCTCAACAGTTTCAGTCCACTTCAGTCCATAAACAACCACACATTACCTCCTCATCTCAGCTGACAAAACCCCAGTGCTGCCTGTCGTTACTGCAGCTCTTTACCTGACCTGTCAAATTGCCAACTCAGTCCTATTGTAATTCTGCAGGTGCTTCCTGTGTCTATCTATATGTCAGAGGAGAGACAGGAGAGATGTCTTTTCTGCCTGCTCTGAAAGAGACACATCTCTGTGTCCCGGGTGTGTTGTGAATGTTAATGTGTGGAATCCAGGGACTGCTTGGTGTGATGTGGAGATGTCAGCGCTGTTGACTGGGTTAACAGTGGAGGGGATAGAGGCATTCTGCAGGGAGTCCACTATTTTAACTGGAGGCACTAGAGTAAGACGGTTACTTGTCCAATGAGCGAGCAGGGAGGTAAAGGGGAGGGGCCACCTACAGAACACTAGAGTAAGACGGTTACTTGTCCAATGAGCGAGCAGGGAGGTAAAGGTGAGGGGCCACCTACAGAACACTAGAATAAGACGGTTACTTGTCCAATGAGCG
The DNA here is from genome assembly GCF_018296145.1 of Oncorhynchus tshawytscha. Lineage (NCBI taxonomy): Eukaryota > Metazoa > Chordata > Actinopteri > Salmoniformes > Salmonidae > Oncorhynchus > Oncorhynchus tshawytscha. The sequence goes on along the minus strand of NW_024608794.1, from coordinate 19,181 downwards.
AGCAGGGAGGTAAAGGGGAGGGGGAGGGGCTGTAGAATGAATTATATTTCTATGGCTACAGAATGAATTATATTTCTATGGCTACAGAATGAATTATATTTCTATGGCTGCATTGCAGAAATTTCTTTCCTCCCGGTGGAGAGTTGGTTGGCTGACTCTGCTGAATCCCGAATTAGACCCCTTTCCTCAGCCTCGAGCCCACAGGAAACAATGGGTTCCGGTGGTGGTGGTTGGACCAAACAGAGAGAGAAAAAAAAAAAAACACACACGCGCACGCACACGCACACACACACACACACACACACACACACACACACACACACACACACACAGAGAGAGGAAATTGCCTCAGGGTACTGTTAGCCATCATTGAGCCACTGGTCTATCTGCCAATTAAATCTCAGCAAATACTAGTAGGTCTGCATCCCAAATGGCACCCTATTCCCCTCCAGTCCTGAAGGAACCAGCCACCAGCCCTCTAGTCCTACAGGAACCAGCCACCAGCCCTCCAGTTTTGCAGGAACCAGCCACCAGCCCTCCAGTCCTACAGGAACCAGCCACCAGCCCCTAGTCCTGAAGGAGCCAGCCACCAGCCCTCTAGTCCTACAGGAACCAGCCACCAGCCCTCCAGTCCTGCAGGAACCAGCCACCAGCCCTCCAACCCTACAGGAACCAGGAACCACCAGCCCTCCAACCCTACAGGAACTAGGAACCAGCCACCAGCCTTACAGCCCTGAAGGAACCAGGAACCAGCCCTCCAACCCTACAGGAACCAGGAACCAGCCCTCCAACCCTACAGGAACCAGCCACCAGCCCTCCAGTCCTGCAGGAACCAGCCACCAGCCCTCCAGTCTGGCAGGAACCAGCCACCAGCCCTCCAGTCTGGCAGGAACCAGCCACCAGCCCTCCAGTCTTACAGGAACCAGCCACCAGCCCTCCAGGAGCCAGCCACCAGACCTGCAGGAGCCAGCCACCAGCCCTGCAGTCCTGTAGGAGCCAGCCACCAGCCCTGCAGTCCTGCAGGAACCAGCCACCAGCCCTGCAGCCCTGCAGGACCAGCCACAAGCCCTCAAGGAACAAGCCACCAGCCCTCCAGGAACAAGCCACCAGCCCTCCAGTCCTCCAGGAACCAGCCACCAGCCCTCCTGCAGGAACCAGCCACCAGCCCCCAGTCTGGCAGGAACCAGCCACCAGCCCTCCAGTCCTGGCAGGAACCAGCCACCAGCCCTCCAGTCCTACAGGAACCAGCCACCAGCCCTCCAGGAGCCAGCCACCAGCCTCAGTCCTGCAGGAGCCAGCCACCAGCCACCAGCCCTCCAGGAACCAGCCACAAGCCCTCAAGGAACAAGCCACCAGCCCTCCAGGAACAAGCCACCAGCCCTCCAGTCCTCCAGGAACCAGTCACCAGCCCTCCAGGAACAAGCCACCAGCCCTCCAGTCCTCCAGGAACCAGCCACCAGTCCTGCAGGAACCAGCCACCAGCCCTCCAGTCTGGCAGGAACCAGCCACCAGCCCTCCAGCCCTGCAGGAACCAGCCACCAGCCCTCCAGCCCTGAAGGAACCAGCCACCAGCCCTTCAGTCCTCCAGGAACCAGCCCTCCAGGAACAAGCCACCAGCCCTCCAGTCCTCCAGGAACCAGCCACCAGTCCTGCAGGAACCAGCCACCAGCCCTCCAGTCTGGCAGGAACCAGCCACCAGCCCTCCAGCCCTGCAGGAACCAGGCACCAGCCACCAGCCCTGCCAGCCCTGCAGGAACCAGCCCCCTCCAGTCCTCCAGGAACCAGCCACCAGCCCTCCAGGAACCAGCCACCAGCCCTCCAGTCCTCCAGGAACCAGCCACCAGCCCTCCAGGAACCAGGAACCAGCCACCAGCCCTCCAGCCCTGCAGGAACCAGCCACCAGCCCTCCAGCCCTCCAGGAACCAGCCACCAGCCCTCTTGGAACCAGCCACCAGCCCTCTAGTCCTCCAGGAACCAGCCACCAGCCCTACAGGAACCAGCCACCAGCCCTCCAGCCCTGAAGGAACCAGCCACCAGCCCTCCAGTCCTACAGGAACCAGCCACCAGCCCTCCTACAGGAACCAGCCACCAGCCCTCCAGGAACCAGCCACCAGACCTGCAGGAGCCAGCCACCAGCCCTGCAGTCCTGCAGGAGCCAGCCACCAGCCTTCCAGTCCTGCAGGAGCCAGCCACCAGCCCTCCAGGAACCAGCCACAAGCCCTCAAGGAACAAGCCACCAGCCCTCCAGGAACAAGCCACCAGCCCTCCAGGAACCAGCCACCAGCCCTCCAGTCCTCCAGGAACCAGCCACCAGCCCTGCAGGAACCAGCCACCAGCCCTCAGGAACCAGCCACCAGCCCTCCAGGAACAAGCCACCAGCCCTCCAGGAACAAGCCACCAGCCCTCCAGGAACCAGCCACCAGCCCTCCAGTCTGGCAGGAACCAGCCACCAGCCCATCCACCAGCCCTCCAGTCCTGAAGGAACCAGCCACCAGCCCTCCAGCCCTGCAGGAACCAGCCAGGAACCAGCCCTCCAGTCCTCCAGGAACCAGCCACCAGCCCTGCAGGAACCAGCCACCAGCCCTCCAGTCCTCCAGGAACCAGCCACCAGCCCTCCAGGAACCAGGAACCAGCCACCAGCCCTCCAGTCCTCCAGGAACCAGCCACCAGCCCTGCAGGAACCAGCCACCAGCCCTCCAGGAACCAGCCACCAGCCCTCCAGCCCTGCAGGAACCAGCCACCAGCCCTCCAGCCCTGCAGGAACCAGCCACCAGCCCTCCAGTCCTCCAGGAACCAGCCACCAGCCCTCTAGTCCTCCAGGAACCAGCCACCAGCCCTGCAGGAACCAGCCACCAGCCCTCCAGCCCTTGAAAAGAGCCACCAGCCCTCCAGTCCTCAGGAACCAGCCACCAGCCCTCCAGTCCTCTTGGAACCAGCCACCAGCCCTCCAGGAGCCAGCCACCAGAAAAGGAGCCAGCCAGCCCTCCAGTCCTCCAGGAACCAGCCACCAGCCCTCCAGTCCTCTTGAACCAGCCACCAGCCCTCCAGTCCTGCAGGAGCCAGCCACCAGCCCTCCAGTCCTGAGGAACCAGCCACCAGCCCTCCAGTCCCTTGAAAAGAGCCAGCCACCAGCCCTCCAGTCCTCTAGGAACCAGCCACCAGCCCTCCAGTCCTCCAGGAACCATCCACCAGCCCTGCAGTCCTGCAGGAGCCAGCCATCAGCCCTCCAGCCCTGAAAGAACCAGCCAGGAACCAGCCACCAGCCCTCTTGTCCTCTTGGAACCAGCCACCAGCCCTCCAGACCAGCAGGTGTTTTCAGTGTACCCCTGTGTTACGTTCCCCAGATTATGTGTTGTAGTTTGTGTATTTGCATGTGTTTATTTCAGGAAATGGCTTACTGAAATCCCTCAAGCAGCTGATTGGTCGACTCCAGGGCTAATTGGAGAGCTGACCCCGCCCCCTCGTCAAGACACAGCTGTCTCCAATTACCCATTCCTTCAGAAGCTATATAAAAGCCAGTGTTCTGTTCAGGAGATCTTCTTTTTGTAGAGGATTTTGCTGGAGGTAGATTTGCTAGAGAGATTTGCTGGGAGGTCATTGTAGAGATTTTGCTAGAGAGAGATTTTGCTAGAGGTTGATTTTGCTGGGAGTTCATTGCTGAGAGTTGGTATGTTTTGTGAGTTTGTTGCTCAGATAGAACTTATTTGATGTCCTTTGTCTCTTAGTTTGTTTGTGAAATTGTTTAATATTCTGTTTCATTTGTTCCCAGGGGGGAAGGGGAAGGCACCTAGGGAGTGCTTAGGCAAGAGGCCCGCGGGCATACATATACCCGTAGCATATTCGCTGTCTAGGCACACTAGGTAAGACCTGGGCGGACCACCCCTTGTATTTTGGTTAGGGCACCAGGTGGTGCTAAATTAGGTAAGTAGTGGGTAGGCAGGTAAGATAGGAGAGGGGGGGGCTTTGAGATTTACTTTCTTTGCTTTGGTTCCGTCCAGACCCTTTTCCCCATATTACCGTGTAAAGGAATAAAGACCTTGTAAACGGTACCACATTCTGCTTGTTGTCATTTTTACTCGCACCTACAGTCCATACCTTTTTCGCTTCACAGAGAGTTTAGTTGTAGCAGGGTGTTGCGTTCCCTCTTCATAGAGGCGTGCGTAACACCCTGGTATGTCTACACCATAGAAGCACTGAGGCCAAATGGCATCACTGGGAGTTCACACAAATCCCACTTCTGGCATCATATCAGGCACAAAATAGGAATTGGACATGATAGATGTGTTCAGATTGTCCATAATATTGTTTGTGTGCATAACTGAATGTTTCAAAATAAAAAAATATGAAGTTAATTTTGAATCTGTGCTGCTTTTCTACTGCTCTGACAAAAAGAACGTCTAAACACAAGCCTTTAAAACACTGACCTCTGACCTCCCTGCCTCTATAGAGACTATAACCTGGCCAATGTCCAAGTGAAGAGGAGTTCACCAAGACAAGATGTGTAGAGAGCTGCAGAGCCCAGCTAGCCTTTACAGGCTCCTTTAATAGATCAACTATCAGCTACACAGAGATACAGACACAGCAGTACAACTCTTAGAGAAGCCATGAAAGCTCCAGGCTGTGTCCTATCCCCCATTTAGTTAACTCCTTTTGACCCTCTGGGCTCCGGTCCCCTATACTGGGAGTAGGTTGTCATTTGGGGCGCACACCCAGAGTTCCAGCAAAACAAATGTCACATAAAGAAGCTGACACCCCAGAGAGAGTTGTCGAGCCTTCAGAGAGCCTTTGTAGATCCTCAGAGCGCGGTTCGGTTCGCAGGATGCTGTTTCCGTGTTCTCTCTGTATCACAGACAATAACTCAGCAGAGTATCCGCAGTCTCCTTCCTCCATTTCCCTTTTATCTCTCTCTCTCTCCCTCCCCCATCTCTCTCTCCCTCCATCTCTCTCTCCCTCCATCTCTCTCTCCCTCCTCCATCTCTCTCTCTCTCCCTCCATCTCCATCTCTCTCTCTCTCTCTCCTCTCCATCTCTCTCTCTCTCTTCCTCCATCTCTCTCTCTCTCTCACGGAGTGGTGAAGACTCCTTGGACAGTCAGCTGGCTTCACGCCAGCCTGTGGAGAGACACAGTGAATTGCAGAGACAGACGCTGCACCGGGGACAGAGGGAGTGTTAGTTTGGCATGAAATGAGGAGAGACACAGAGGACACGCCATGAGATGTCTTCTCTTCTGGAGAAACACAGTCCTCCTTTGATATGACAGCATGACGGACTTTCTTACAGAAGTAACAGTCGATCCTCTTAAATCCTGTCTTTATGATTCCGGCTGCCTTCAGTACCTCTCACAGACACCCAGTAAAATCTCTCTGATTCTCCTGCTAAACTTTTCCTTTCGAGAGGGACAATCACATTGATAAAATCACAGAACTCCATTTTTTGGGGTCAAATCCCTTGCAGATCCCCGAGGAATGGTAATGGGATTTTATTGCTTTTCAAAGAGCTTGGGATTTTAGAAACGAGTGTAGGTTTTAGATAGAGGCTTGGAGAGAACCTGGACAAGCTGCAGGGAAACTATTGGGGAAGTAAGCAGTATATATCATCTGGAGAAACCGTCAGCCTGACTGAGGGTACGCCCAGCGTCGTCCGGGTTTGACCGGGGCAGGCCGTCATTGTAAATAAGAATTTGTTCTTCACTGACTTGCCTAGTTAAATACAGGTTCAATGTCAAAAAAAAGAGTAAATAATTGAAAAAAATGGTGAAGTAATGTCAGTTTGATACCAGCAGAGCCCCTCTATAACAAGGTGAAGTAATGTCAGTTTGATACCAGCAGAGCCCCTCTATAACAAGGTGAAGTAATGTCAGTTTGATACCAGCAGAGCCCCTCTATAACAAGGTGGCTGGAGAAGTAATGTCAGGCTGATACCAGCAGAGCCCCTCTATAACAAGGTGGCTGGGAAAGTAATGTCAGTCTGATACCAGCAGAGCCCCTCTATAACAAGGTGGCTGGGAAAGTAATGTCAGTTTGATACCAGCAGAGCCCCTCTATAACAAGGTGGCTGGGAAAGTAATGTCAGTCTGATACCAGCAGAGCCCCTCTATAACAAGGTGGCTGGGAAAGTAATGTCAGTTTGATACCAGCAGAGCCCCTCTATAACAAGGTGGCTGGAGAAGTAATGTCAGGCTGATACCAGCAGAGCCCCTCTATAACAAGGTGGCTGGAGAAGTAATGTCAGGCTGATACCAGCAGAGCCCCTCTATAACAAGGTGGCTGGGAAAGTAATGTCAGTCTGATACCAGCGGAGCCCCTCTATAACAAGGTGAAGTAATGCCAGTTTGATACCAGCAGAGCCCCTCTATAACAAGGTGGCTGGGAAAGTAATGTCAGTTTGATACCAGCAGAGCCCCTCTATAACAAGGTGAAGTAATGTCAGTTTGATACCAGCAGAGCCCCTCTATAACAAGGTGGCTGGGAAAGTAATGTCAGTTTGATACCAGCAGAGCCCCTCTATAACAAGGTGGCTGGGAAAGTAATGTCAGTTTGATACCAGCAGAGCCCCTCTATAACAAGGTGAAGTAATGTCAGTTTGATACCAGCAGAGCCCCTCTATAACAAGGTGGCTGGAGAAGTAATGTCAGTTTGATACCAGCAGAGCCCCTCTATAACAAGGTGGCTGGGAAAGTAATGTCAGTTTGATACCAGCAGAGCCCCTCTATAACAAGGTGAAGTAATGTCAGTTTGATACCAGCAGAGCCCCTCTATAACAAGGTGAAGTAATGTCAGTTTGATACCAGCAGAGCCCCTCTATTACAAGGTGGCTGGAGAAGTAATGTCAGTTTGATACCAGCAGAGCCCCTCTATAACAAGGTGAAGTAATGTCAGTTTGATACCAGCAGAGCCCCTCTATAACAAGGTGAAAGTAATGTCAGTTTGATACCAGCAGAGCCCCTCTATTACAAGGTGGCTGGAGAAGTAATGTCAGTTTGATACCAGCAGAGCCCCTCTATAACAAGGTGGCTGGAGAAGTAATGTCAGTTTGATACCAGCAGAGCCCCTCTATAACAAGGTGAAGTAATGTCAGTCTGATACCAGCAGAGCCCCTCTATAACAAGGTGGCTGGAGAAGTAATGTCAGGCTGATACCAGCAGAGCCCCTCTATTACAAGGTGGCTGGGAAAGTAATGCCAGTTTGATACCAGCAGAGCACCTCTATTACAAGGTGAAGTAATGTCACTCTGATACCAGCAGAGCCCCTCTATAACAAGGTGAAGTAATGTCAGGCTGATACCAGCAGAGCCCCTCTATTACAAGGTGAAGTAATGCCAGTTTGATACCAGCAGAGCCCCTCTATTACAAGGTGAAGTAATGTCAGGCTGTCAGAGCCCTGATACCAGCAGAGCCCCTCTATAACAAGGTGGCTGGAAAAGTAATGTCAGTCTGATACCAGCAGAGCCCCTCTATTACAAGGTGAAGTAATGTCAGGCTGATACCAGCAGAGCCCCTCTATAACAAGGTGGCTGGAGAAGTAATGTCAGTTTGATACCAGCAGAGCCCCTCTATTACAAGGTGAATTAATGTCAGGCTGATACCAGCAGAGCCCCTCTATAACAAGGTGAAATAATGTCGCGGCTGATACCAGCAGAGCCCCTCTATAACAAGGTGAAGTAATGTCAGGCTGATACCAGCAGAGCCCCTCTATAACAAGGTGGCTGGAGAAGTAATGTCAGTTTGATACCAGCAGAGCCCCTCTATAACAAGGTGGCTGGAGAAGTAATGTCAGATACCAGCAGAGCCCCTCTATAACAAGGTGGCTGGAAAGTAATGTCAGGCTGATACCAGCAGAGCCCCTCTATAACAAGGTGAAGTAATGTCAGTTTGATACCAGCAGAGCCCCTCTATAACAAGGTGGCTGGGAAGTAATGTCAGTTTGATACCAGCAGAGCCCCTCTATAACAAGGTGGCTGGAGAAGTAATGTCAGTTTGATACCAGCAGAGCCCCTCTATAACAAGGTGGCTGGAGAAGTAATGTCAGTTTGATACCAGCAGAGCCCCTCTATAACAAGGTGAAGTAATGTCAGTCTGATACCAGCAGAGCCCCTCTATAACAAGGTGGCTGAGAAGTAATGTCAGTTTGATACCAGCAGAGCCCCTCTATAACAAGGTGAAGTAATGTCAGGCTGATACCAGCAGAGCCCCTCTATTACAAGGTGGCTGGGAAAGTAATGTCAGTTTGATACCAGCAGAGCCCCTCTATAAAAGGTGAAGTAATGTCAGGCTGATACCAGCAGAGCCCCTCTATAACAAGGTGGCTGGGAAAGTAATGTCAGTCTGATACCAGCAGAGCCCCTCTATTACAAGGTGGCTGGAGAAGTAATGTCAGTTTGATACCAGCAGAGCCCCTCTATAACAAGGTGAAGTAATGTCAGTTTGATACCAGCAGAGCCCCTCTATAAAAAGGTGAAGTAATGTCAGGCTGATACCAGCAGAGCCCCTCTATAACAAGGTGGCTGGAGAAGTAATGTCAGTTTGATACCAGCAGAGCCCCTCTATAACAAGGTGGCTGGAGAAGTAATGTCAGGCTGATACCAGCAGAGCCCCTCTATAACAAGGTGAAGTAATGTCAGGCTGATACCAGCAGAGCCCCTCTATAACAAGGTGGCTGGAGAAGTAATGTCAGTTTGATACCAGCAGAGCCCCTCTATAACAAGGTGGCTGGATAAGTAATGTCAGGCTGATACCAGCAGAGCCCCTCTATAACAAGGTGAAGTAATGTCAGGCTGATACCAGCAGAGCCCCTCTATAACAAGGTGGCTGGAGAAGTAATGTCAGTCTGATACCAGCAGAGCCCCTCTATAACAAGGTGGCTGGAGAAGTAATGTCAGGCTGATACCAGCAGAGCCCCTCTATAACAAGGTGAAGTAATGTCAGTCTGATACCAGCAGAGCCCCTCTATAACAAGGTGAAGTAATGTCAGGCTGATACCAGCAGAGCCCCTCTATAACAAGGTGGCTGGGAAAGTAATGTCAGTCTGATACCAGCAGAGCCCCTCTATTACAAGGTGGCTGGAGAAGTAATGTCAGTTTGATACCAGCAGAGCCCCTCTATAAAAGGTGAAGTAATGTCAGGCTGATACCAGCAGAGCCCCTCTATAACAAGGTGGCTGGGAAAGTAATGTCAGTCTGATACCAGCAGAGCCCCTCTATTACAAGGTGGCTGGAGAAGTAATGTCAGTTTGATACCAGCAGAGCCCCTCTATAACAAGGTGAAGTAATGTCAGGCTGATACCAGCAGAGCCCCTCTATAACAAGGTGGCTGGAGAAGTAATGTCAGTTTGATACCAGCAGAGCCCCTCTATAACAAGGTGGCTGGAGAAGTAATGTCAGGCTGATACCAGCAGAGCCCCTCTATAACAAGGTGAAGTAATGTCAGTCTGATACCAGCAGAGCCCCTCTATAACAAGGTGGCTGGGAAAGTAATGTCAGTTTGATACCAGCAGAGCCCCTCTATAACAAGTTGGCTGGAGAAGTAATGTCAGTCTGATACCAGCAGAGCCCCTCTATAACAAGGTGAAGTAATGTCAGGCTGATACCAGCAGAGCCCCTCTATAACAAGGTGGCTGGAGAAGTAATGTCAGTCTGATACCAGCAGAGCCCCTCTATAACAAGGTGGCTGGAGAAGTAATGTCAGGCTGATACCAGCAGAGCCCCTCTATAACAAGGTGAAGTAATGTCAGTCTGATACCAGCAGAGCCCCTCTATAACAAGGTGAAGTAATGTCAGGCTGATACCAGCAGAGCCCCTCTATTACAAGGTGGCTGGGAAAGTAATGTCAGTTTGATACCAGCAGAGCCCCTCTATAAAAGGTGAAGTAATGTCAGGCTGATACCAGCAGAGCCCCTCTATAACAAGGTGGCTGGGAAAGTAATGTCAGTCTGACACCAGCAGAGCCCCTCTATTACAAGGTGGCTGGAGAAGTAATGTCAGTTTGATACCAGCAGAGCCCCTCTATAACAAGGTGAAGTAATGTCAGTTTGATACCAGCAGAGCCCCTCTATAACAAGGTGAAGTAATGTCAGGCTGATACCAGCAGAGCCCCTCTATAACAAGGTGGCTGGAGAAGTAATGTCAGTTTGATACCAGCAGAGCCCCTCTATAACAAGGTGGCTGGAGAAGTAATGTCAGTCTGATACCAGCAGAGCCCCTCTATAACAAGGTGGCTGGAGAAGTAATGTCAGGCTGATACCAGCAGAGCCCCTCTATAACAAGGTGAAGTAATGTCAGTCTGATACCAGCAGAGCCCCTCTATAACAAGGTGAAGTAATGTCAGGCTGATACCAGCAGAGCCCCTCTATTACAAGGTGGCTGGGAAAGTAATGTCAGTTTGATACCAGCAGAGCCCCTCTATAAAAAGGTGAAGTAATGTCAGGCTGATACCAGCAGAGCCCCTCTATAACAAGGTGGCTGGGAAAGTAATGTCAGTCTGATACCAGCAGAGCCCCTCTATTACAAGGTGGCTGGAGAAGTAATGTCAGTTTGATACCAGCAGAGCCCCTCTATAACAAGGTGAAGTAATGTCAGTTTGATACCAGCAGAGCCCCTCTATAACAAGGTGAAGTAATGTCAGGCTGATACCAGCAGAGCCCCTCTATAACAAGGTGGCTGGAGAAGTAATGTCAGTTTGATACCAGCAGAGCCCCTCTATAACAAGGTGGCTGGAGAAGTAATGTCAGTTTGATACCAGCAGAGCCCCTCTATAACAAGGTGGCTGGAGAAGTAATGTCAGGCTGATACCAGCAGAGCCCCTCTATAACAAGGTGAAGTAATGTCAGGCTGATACCAGCAGAGCCCCTCTATAACAAGGTGGCTGGAGAAGTAATGTCAGTTTGATACCAGCAGAGCCCCTCTATAACAAGATGGCTGGAGAAGTAATGTCAGGCTGATACCAGCAGAGCCCCTCTATAACAAGGTGAAGTAATGTCAGGCTGATACCAGCAGAGCCCCTCTATAACAAGGTGGCTGGAGAAGTAATGTCAGTCTGATACCAGCAGAGCCCCTCTATAACAAGGTGAAGTAATGTCAGTCTGATACCAGCAGAGCCCCTCTATAACAAGGTGGCTGGGAAGTAATGTCAGGCTGATACCAGCAGAGCCCCTCTATAACAAGGTGGCTGGAGAAGTAATGTCAGTTTGATACCAGCAGAGCCCCTCTATAACAAGGTGAAGTAATGTCAGGCTGATACCAGCAGAGCCCCTCTATAACAAGGTGGCTGGGAAAGTAATGTCAGTCTGATACCAGCAGAGCCCCTCTATTACAAGGTGGCTGGAGAAGTAATGTCAGTTTGATACCAGCAGAGCCCCTCTATAACAAGGTGAAGTAATGTCAGTTTGATACCAGCAGAGCCCCTCTATAACAAGGTGAAGTAATGTCAGGCTGATACCAGCAGAGCCCCTCTATAACAAGGTGGCTGGAGAAGTAATGTCAGTTTGATACCAGCAGAGCCCCTCTATAACAAGGTGGCTGGAGAAGTAATGTCAGTTTGATACCAGCAGAGCCCCTCTATAACAAGGTGAAGTAATGTCAGGCTGATACCAGCAGAGCCCCTCTATAACAAGGTGGCTGGAGAAGTAATGTCAGTTTGATACCAGCAGAGCCCCTCTATAACAAGGTGGCTGGAGAAGTAATGTCAGGCTGATACCAGCAGAGCCCCTCTATAACAAGGTGAAGTAATGTCAGGCTGATACCAGCAGAGCCCCTCTATAACAAGGTGGCTGGAGAAGTAATGTCAGTCTGATACCAGCAGAGCCCCTCTATAACAAGGTGGCTGGAGAAGTAATGTCAGGCTGATACCAGCAGAGCCCCTCTATAACAAGGTGAAGTAATGTCAGTCTGATACCAGCAGAGCCCCTCTATAACAAGGTGAAGTAATGTCAGGCTGATACCAGCAGAGCCCCTATATTACAAGGTGGCTGGGAAAGTAATGTCAGTTTGATACCAGCAGAGCCCCTCTATAAAAAGGTGAAGTAATGTCAGGCTGATACCAGCAGAGCCCCTCTATAACAAGGTGGCTGGGAAAGTAATGTCAGTCTGACACCAGCAGAGCCCCTCTATTACAAGGTGGCTGGAGAAGTAATGTCAGTTTGATACCAGCAGAGCCCCTCTATAACAAGGTGAAGTAATGTCAGTTTGATACCAGCAGAGCCCCTCTATAACAAGGTGAAGTAATGTCAGGCTGATACCAGCAGAGCCCCTCTATAACAAGGTGGCTGGAGAAGTAATGTCAGTTTGATACCAGCAGAGCCCCTCTATAACAAGGTGGCTGGAGAAGTAATGTCAGTCTGATACCAGCAGAGCCCCTCTATAACAAGGTGGCTGGAGAAGTAATGTCAGGCTGATACCAGCAGAGCCCCTCTATAACAAGGTGAAGTAATGTCAGTCTGATACCAGCAGAGCCCCTCTATAACAAGGTTAAGTAATGTCAGGCTGATACCAGCAGAGCCCCTCTATTACAAGGTGGCTGGGAAAGTAATGTCAGTTTGATACCAGCAGAGCCCCTCTATAAAAGGTGAAGTAATGTCAGGCTGATACCAGCAGAGCCCCTCTATAACAAGGTGGCTGGGAAAGTAATGTCAGTCTGATACCAGCAGAGCCCCTCTATTACAAGGTGGCTGGAGAAGTAATGTCAGGCTGATACCAGCAGAGCCCCTCTATAACAAGGTGGCTGGAGAAGTAATGTCAGGCTGATACCAGCAGAGCCCCTCTATAACAAGGTGAAGTAATGCCCCTCAGGTGAAGTAATGCTGATACCAGCAGAGCCCCTCTATAACAAGGTGGCTGGGAAAGTAATGTCAGTTTGATACCAGCAGAGCCCCTCTATAACAAGGTGAAGTAATGTCAGGCTGATACCAGCAGAGCCCCTCTATAACAAGGTGGCTGGGAAAGTAATGTCAGTTGATACCAGCAGAGCCCCTCTATAACAAGGTGGCTGGGAAGTAATGTCAGTTTGATACCAGCAGAGCCCCTCTATAACAAGGTGAAGTAATGTCAGTTTGATACCAGCAGAGCCCCTCTATAACAAGGTGGCTGGAAAGTAATGTCAGTTTGATACCAGCAGAGCCCCTCTATAACAAGGTGGCTGGAGAAGTAATGTCAGTTTGATACCAGCAGAGCCCCTCTATAACAAGGTGAAGTAATGTCAGTTTGATACCAGCAGAGCCCCTCTATAACAAGGTGAAGTAATGTCAGTTTGATACCAGCAGAGCCCCTCTATAACAAGGTGGCTGGAGAAGTAATGTCAGTTGATACCAGCAGAGCCCCTCTATAACAAGGTGAAGTAATGTCAGTTTGATACCAGCAGAGCCCCTCTATAACAAGGTGGCTGGGAAAGTAATGTCAGTTTGATACCAGCAGAGCCCCTCTATAACAAGGTGGCTGGAGAAGTAATGTCAGTTTGATACCAGCAGAGCCCCTCTATAACAAGGTGGCTGGAGAAGTAATGTCAGTTTGATACCAGCAGAGCCCCTCTATAACAAGGTGAAGTAATGTCAGTCTGATACCAGCAGAGCCCCTCTATAACAAGGTGGCTGGAGAAGTAATGTCAGTCTGATACCAGCAGAGCCCCTCTATAACAAGGTGGCTGGAAGTAATGTCAGGCTGATACCAGCAGAGCCCCTCTATAACAAGGTGAAGTAATGTCAGTTTGATACCAGCAGAGCCCCTCTATAACAAGGTGAAGTAATGTCAGGCTGATACCAGCAGAGCCCTCTATAACAAGGTGGCTGGAGTAATGTCAGTTTGATACCAGCAGAGCCCCTCTATAACAAGGTGGCTGGAAAAGTAATGTCAGTCTGATACCAGCAGAGCCCCTCTATAACAAGGTGGCTGGAAGTAATGTCAGGCTGATACCAGCAGAGCCCCTCTATAACAAGGTGGCTGGAAAGTAATGTCAGTTTGATACCAGCAGAGCCCCTCTATTACAAGGTGGCTGGAGAAGTAATGTCAGTTTGATACCAGCAGAGCCCCTCTATAACAAGGTGAAATAATGTCAGTCTGATACCAGCAGAGCCCCTCTATAACAAGGTGAAGTAATGTCAGGCTGATACCAGCAGAGCCCCTCTATAACAAGGTGGCTGGAGAAGTAATGTCAGTTTGATACCAGCAGAGCCCCTCTATAACAAGGTGGCTGGAGAAGTAATGTCAGTTTGATACCAGCAGAGCCCCTCTATAACAAGGTGGCTGGAAGTAATGTCAGGCTGATACCAGCAGAGCCCCTCTATAACAAGGTGAAGTAATGTCAGTCTGATACCAGCAGAGCCCCTCTATAACAAGGTGGCTGGAGAAGTAATGTCAGTTTGATACCAGCAGAGCCCCTCTATAACAAGATGGCTGGAGAAGTAATGTCAGGCTGATACCAGCAGAGCCCCTCTATAACAAGGTGAAGTAATGTCAGGCTGATACCAGCAGAGCCCTCTATAACAAGGTGGCTGGAGAAGTAATGTCAGTCTGATACCAGCAGAGCCCCTCTATAACAAGGTGGCTGGAGAAGTAATGTCAGTCTGATACCAGCAGAGCCCCTCTATAACAAGGTGAAGTAATGTCAGTCTGATACCAGCAGAGCCCCTCTATTACAAGGTGGCTGGAGAAGTAATGTCAGGCTGATACCAGCAGAGCCCCTCTATAACAAGGTGGCTGGGAAATTAATGTCAGTTTGATACCAGCAGAGCCCCTCTATATCAAGGTGGCTGGAGAGGTAATGTCAGTTTGATACCAGCAGAGCCCCTCTATAACAAGGTGAAGTAATGTCAGGCTGATACCAGCAGAGCCCCTCTATAACAAGGTGGCTGGGAAAGTAATGTCAGTCTGATACCAGCAGAGCCCCTCTATTACAAGGTGGCTGGAGAAGTAATGTCAGTTTGATACCAGCAGAGCCCAGGCTGATACCAGCAGAGCCCCTCTATAACAAGGTGGCTGGAGAAGTAATGTCAGTTTGATACCAGCAGAGCCCCTCTATAACAAGGTGAAGTAATGTCAGTCTGATACCAGCAGAGCCCCTCTATAACAAGGTGAAGTAATGTCAGGCTGATACCAGCAGAGCCCCTCTATTACAAGGTGGCTGGGAAAGTAATGTCAGTTTGATACCAGCAGAGCCCCTCTATAAAAAGGTGAAGTAATGTCAGGCTGATACCAGCAGAGCCCCTCTATAACAAGGTGGCTGGGAAAGTAATGTCAGTCTGACACCAGCAGAGCCCCTCTATTACAAGGTGGCTGGAGAAGTAATGTCAGTTTGATACCAGCAGAGCCCCTCTATAACAAGGTGAAGTAATGTCAGTTTGATACCAGCAGAGCCCCTCTATAACAAGGTGAAGTAATGTCAGGCTGATACCAGCAGAGCCCCTCTATAACAAGGTGGCTGGAGAAGTAATGTCAGTTTGATACCAGCAGAGCCCCTCTATAACAAGGTGGCTGGAGAAGTAATGTCAGTCTGATACCAGCAGAGCCCCTCTATAACAAGGTGGCTGGAGAAGTAATGTCAGGCTGATACCAGCAGAGCCCCTCTATAACAAGGTGAAGTAATGTCAGTCTGATACCAGCAGAGCCCCTCTATAACAAGGTGAAGTAATGTCAGGCTGATACCAGCAGAGCCCCTCTATTACAAGGTGGCTGGGAAAGTAATGTCAGTTTGATACCAGCAGAGCCCCTCTATAAAAAGGTGAAGTAATGTCAGGCTGATACCAGCAGAGCCCCTCTATAACAAGGTGGCTGGGAAAGTAATGTCAGTCTGATACCAGCAGAGCCCCTCTATTACAAGGTGGCTGGAGAAGTAATGTCAGTTTGATACCAGCAGAGCCCCTCTATAACAAGGTGAAGTAATGTCAGTTTGATACCAGCAGAGCCCCTCTATAACAAGGTGAAGTAATGTCAGGCTGATACCAGCAGAGCCCCTCTATAACAAGGTGGCTGGAGAAGTAATGTCAGTTTGATACCAGCAGAGCCCCTCTATAACAAGGTGGCTGGAGAAGTAATGTCAGTCTGATACCAGCAGAGCCCCTCTATAACAAGGTGGCTGGAGAAGTAATGTCAGGCTGATACCAGCAGAGCCCCTCTATAACAAGGTGAAGTAATGTCAGTCTGATACCAGCAGAGCCCCTCTATAACAAGGTGAAGGAGAATGTCAGTTTGATACCAGCAGAGCCCCTCTATAACAAGGTGGCTGGAAAGTAATGTCAGTTTGATACCAGCAGAGCCCCTCTATAACAAGGTGAAGTAATGTCAGGCTGATACCAGCAGAGCCCCTCTATAACAAGGTGGCTGGGAAAGTAATGTCAGTCTGATACCAGCAGAGCCCCTCTATAACAAGGTGGCTGGAGAAGTAATGTCAGTTTGATACCAGCAGAGCCCCTCTATAACAAGGTGAAGTAATGTCAGTTTGATACCAGCAGAGCCCCTCTATAACAAGGTGAAGTAATGTCAGGCTGATACCAGCAGAGCCCCTCTATAACAAGGTGGCTGGAGAAGTAATGTCAGTTTGATACCAGCAGAGCCCCTCTATAACAAGGTGGCTGGAGAAGTAATGTCAGTTTGATACCAGCAGAGCCCCTCTATAACAAGGTGAAGTAATGTCAGGCTGATACCAGCAGAGCCCCTCTATAACAAGGTGGCTGGAGAAGTAATGTCAGTTTGATACCAGCAGAGCCCCTCTATAACAAGGTGGCTGGAGAAGTAATGTCAGGCTGATACCAGCAGAGCCCCTCTATAACAAGGTGAAGTAATGTCAGGCTGATACCAGCAGAGCCCCTCTATAACAAGGTGGCTGGAGAAGTAATGTCAGTCTGATACCAGCAGAGCCCCTCTATAACAAGGTGGCTGGAGAAGTAATGTCAGGCTGATACCAGCAGAGCCCCTCTATAACAAGGTGAAGTAATGTCAGTCTGATACCAGCAGAGCCCCTCTATAACAAGGTGAAGTAATGTCAGGCTGATACCAGCAGAGCCCCTCTATAACAAGGTGGCTGGAAAGTAATGTCAGGCTGATACCAGCAGAGCCCCTCTATAACAAGGTGAAGTAATGTCAGTCTGATACCAGCAGAGCCCCTCTATAACAAGGTGAAGTAATGTCAGGCTGATACCAGCAGAGCCCCTCTATAACAAGGTGGCTGGAGAAGTAATGTCAGTCTGATACCAGCAGAGCCCCTCTATAACAAGGTGAAGTAATGTCACTCTGATACCAGCAGAGCCCCTCTATAACAAGGTGAAGTAATGTCAGGCTGATACCAGCAGAGCCCCTCTATTACAAGGTGAAGTAATGCCAGTTTGATACCAGCAGAGCCCCTCTATTACAAGGTGAAGTAATGCCAGTTTGATACCAGCAGAGCCCCTCTATTACAAGGTGAAGTAATGTCAGGCTGATACCAGCAGAGCCCTTCTATTACAAGGTGAAGTAATGTCAGTCTGATACCAGCAGAGCCCCTCTATAACAAGGTGGCTGGAGAAGTAATGTCAGTCTGATACCAGCAGAGCCCCTCTATAACAAGGTGGCTGGAGAAGTAATGTCAGTTTGATACCAGCATAGCCCTCTATAACAAGGTGAAGTAATGTCAGTCTGATACCAGCAGAGCCCCTCTATAACAAGGTGAAGTAATGTCAGTTTGATACCAGCAGAGCCCCTCTATTACAAGGTGGCTGGGAAAGTAATGTCAGTTTGATACCAGCAGAGCCCCTCTATAAAAGGTGAAGTAATGTCAGGCTGATACCAGCAGAGCCCCTCTATAACAAGGTGGCTGGGAAAGTAATGTCAGTCTGATACCAGCAGAGCCCCTCTATTACAAGGTGGCTGGAGAAGTAATGTCAGTTTGATACCAGCAGAGCCCCTCTATAACAAGGTGGCTGGAGAAGTAATGTCAGTCTGATACCAGCAGAGCCCCTCTATAACAAGGTGGCTGGGAAAGTAATGTCAGTCTGATACCAGCAGAGCCCCTCTATAACAAGGTGGCTGGAAAGTAATGTCAGTTTGATACCAGCAGAGCCCCTCTATAACAAGGTGAAGTAATGTCAGGATACTGGTGGCTGGAAGTAATGTCAGTTTGATACCAGCAGAGCCCCTCTATAACAAGGTGGCTGGAGAAGTAATGTCAGTTTGATACCAGCAGAGCCCCTCTATAACAAGGTGAAGTAATGTCAGTTTGATACCAGCAGAGCCCCTCTATAACAAGGTGTAATGTCAGTTTGATACCAGCAGAGCCCCTCTATAACAAGGTGAAGTAATGTCAGGCTGATACCAGCAGAGCCCCCTCTATAACAAGGTGGCTGGGAAAGTAATGTCAGTTTGATACCAGCAGAGCCCCTCTATAACAAGGTGAAGTAATGTCAGTTTGATACCAGCAGAGCCCCTCTATAACAAGGTGAAGTAATGTCAGTCTGATACCAGCAGAGCCCCTCTATAACAAGGTGGCTGGAAAGTAATGTCAGTTTGATACCAGCAGAGCCCCTCTATAACAAGGTGGCTGGAGAAGTAATGTCAAGCTGATACCAGCAGAGCCCCTACAGTCTGATACAGCAGAGCCCCTCTATAACAAGGTGAAGTAATGTCAGTCTGATACCAGCAGAGCCCCTCTATAACAAGGTGAAGTAATGTCAGGCTGATACCAGCAGAGCCCCTCTATAACAAGGTGAAGTAATGTCAGTCTGATACCAGCAGAGCCCCTCTATAACAAGGTGAAGTAATGTCAGTCTGATACCAGCAGAGCCCCTCTATAACAAGGTGAAGTAATGCCAGTTTGATACCAGCAGAGCCCCTCTATAACAAGGTGAGCTGGGAAAGTAATGTCAGTTTGATACCAGCAGAGCCCTCTATTACAAGGTGAAGTAATGCCAGTTTGACACCAGCAGAGCCCCTCTATAACAAGGTGGCTGGGAAAGTAATGTCAGTTTGATACCAGCAGAGCCCCTCTATAACAAGGTGAAGGAATGTCAGTTTGATACCAGCAGAGCCCTCTATAACAAGGTGGCTGGAGAAGTAATGTCAGTTTGATACCAGCAGAGCCCCTCTATAACAAGGTGGCTGGAGAAGTAATGTCAGTCTGATACCAGCAGAGCCCCTCTATAACAAGGTGGCTGGAGAGGTAATGTCAGTTTGATACCAGCAGAGCCCCCTCTATAACAAGGTGAAGTAATGTCAGTCTGATACCAGCAGAGC
>NW_024608793.1:75000-81247 GCF_018296145.1 Oncorhynchus tshawytscha | reverse complement strand
TTCCAGCTCCAACAGTGCAGTAATATCTCCTTTCTTTCTGTAATGTTCCCTTTCTTTCTGTGTCACCAAATGTTTGAATAATATTAAAGTTACCAGGTTGTTAGGGCCATACTGGCCAAACATTTTGTTCTTATATTTATATTATAATAGAGATGTGTGGACATGTGTTTTCATATTTAGAAGCAATGTGGAAAACAGTATCGTTGTTGTTTTGGAAGAATCTGTTGAGTTCATGCTGAGACAAACCAAAAAGGAAAATCCCTACACACACACACACACACACACACACACACACACACACACACACACACACACACACACACACACACACACACACAGAATGAAACTGTCAGTGAAACTGATTTAACACAGTCAGCTGTCGATCAGCATTTGTCTTGGCTTACTGTGTGTGTTTCTGGATAACAGTCAGGAAGTCACGCCTGACATACTTCCGACCACAACTCTATCTTCCTGATTCCTGCTTACAAGCAAAAATTAAAGCAGGAAGCACCAGTGACTCGGTCTATAAAAAAGTGGTCAGATGAATCAGATGCTAAACTACAAGACTGTTTTGCTATCACAGACTGTAATATGTTCCGGGATTCTTCCGATGGCATTGAGGAGTACACCACATCAGTCACTGGCTTTATCAATAAGTGAATCGAGGACGTCGTCCCCACAGTGACTGTACGTTCATACCACAACCAGAAGCCTAGGATCATAGGCAACATTCGCACTAAGCTAAAGGGTAGAGCTGCCGCTTTCAAGGTGCAGGACTCTAACCCGGAAGCTTATAAGAAATCCTGCTATGCCCTGCGACGAACCATCAAACAGGCAAAGCGTCAATACAGGGCTAAGATTGAATCATACTACACCGGCTCCGACGCTCGTCTTATGTGGCAGGGCTTGCAAACTATTACAGACTACAAAGGGAAGCACAGCCGTGGGCTGCCCAGTAACACAACACTACCAGACGAGCTAAATCACTTCTATGCTCACTTCGAGGCAAGCAACACTGAGGCATGCATGTTCCCGACGACTGTGTGATCACGCTCTCCGTAGCCGATGTGAGTAAGTCCTTTAAACACGTTAACATTCACAAGGCTGCGGGGCCATACGGATTACCAGGACGTGTGCTCCTGGCATGTGCTGACCAACTGGCAGGGGTCTTCACTGACATTTTCAACATGTCCCTGATTGAGACTGTAATACAAACATGTTTCAAGCAGACCACCATAGTCCCTGTGCCCAAGAACACAAAGGCAACCTGCCTAAATGAACACAGACCCGTAGCACTCACGTCCGTAGCCATGAAGTGCTTTGAAAGGCTGGTAATGGCTCACATCAACACTATTATCCTAGAAACCCTAGACACACTCCAATTTTCATACCGCCCAAACAGATCCACAGATGATGCAATCTCTATTGCACTCCATACAGCCCTTTCCCACCTGAACAAAAGGAACACCTATGTGAGAATGCTATTCATTGACTGCAGTTCAGCGTTCAACACCATAGTGCCCTCAAAGCTCATCACTAAGTTAAGGATCCAGGTACTAAACACCTCTCTCTGCAACTGGATCCTGGACTTCCTGACAGGCCACCCCCAGGTGATGAGGGTAGATAGCAACACATCTGCCACGCTGATCCTCAGCACTGGAGCCCCCCAGGGGTGCGTGCTCAGTCCCCTCCTGTACTCCCTGTTCACCGTCGACTGCATGCCCAGGCACGACTCCAACACCATCATCTGGCCGGGTGGTGCCAGAATAACGACCTATACCTCAAAGTAGCCAAGACTAAGGAGATGATTGTGGACGACAGGAAAAAGAGGACCGAGCACGCCCCCATTTTCATCGACTGGGCTGGAGTGGAGCAGGTTGAGAGCTTCAACTTCCTTGGCGTCCACATCACCAACAAACTAGAACGGTCCAAACACACCAAGACAGTCGTGAAGAGGGCACGACAAAGCCTATTCCCCCTCAGGAAACTAAAAACATTTGGCATGGGTCCTGAGATCCTCAAAAGGTTCTACAGCTGCAACATCGAGAGCATCCTGACCAGACGGTGTCAGAGGATGGCCCTAAAAATTGTCAAAGACCCAGCCACACCAGTCATACGCTACTGCTACTCTCTGTTCATCATATATGCATTGTCACTTTAACCATATCTAAATGTACAAACAACCTCAATCAGCCCGATTAACCGGTGTCTGTATATAGCCTCTCTACTGTATATAGCCTCGCTACTGTATATAGCCTCTCTACTGTATATAGCCTCTCTACTGTATATAGCCTGTCTACTGTATAGAGCCTCTCTACTGTATATAGCCTCACTACTGTATATAGCCTCTCTACTGTATATAGCCTCTCTACTGTATAGAGCCTCTCTACTGTATATAGCCTCTCTACTGTATATAGCCTCACTACTGTATAAAGCCTCTCTACTGTATATAGCCTCTCTACTGTACATAGCCTCTCTACTGTATATAGCCTCTCTACTGTATATAGCCTCTCTACTGTATATAGCCTCTACTGTATATAGCCTCTCTACTGTATATAGCCTCTCTACTGTACATATAAAGCCTCTCTACTGTATATAACCTCTCTACTGTACTAGCCTCTCTACTGTATATAACCTCACTACTGTATATAACCTCTCTACTGTATATAGCCTCTCTACTGTATATAGCCTCTCTACTGTATAGAGCCTCTCTACTGTATATAGCCTCTCTACTGTATAGAGCCTCTCTACTGTACATAGCCTCACTACTGTATATAGCCTCACTACTGTATAAAGCCTCTCTACTGTATATAGCCTCTCTACTGTTATTTTTCAGTGTCTTTTTACTGTTGTTTTTATTTCTTTACTTACCTATTGTTCACCTAATACCTTTTTTGCACTATTGGTTAGAGTCTGTAAGTAAGTATTTCACTGTAAGGTCTACACCTGTTGTATTCCGCGTGTGAAAAATAAACTTTGATTTGATTTGAGTAGCTTAACGGATCCCCCAAGTTGGGCAAGCTAGCGCCTTTGACTGTCAGCCTAGATGATGTATGGTCGTACTGGTCACACACACACACACACACACACACACACACACACACACACACACACACACACACACACACACACACACACACACACACACACACACACACACACACACTCACACACACACACAAAACATGAATATTTTGCACAGAAACAGGCTCCAGACAGAACAATAGCTCAATCATTGGTGTGCAGGATAAAACCTTTACTCTGTCTCCAGTTAACTAAAGAGGAACCAGTCAGTTCCTGTCAAGTATTGGCTGAGCTCACAGACATCCTGGGGTCATTCTACACACCCAGAACAGTTACAACATGCCTCTATTAATGTGCACACACACTTTTATATCTTATATGAGTTTCTTTAACCATCTCAAGCCTAATGCAGAGGCTTAAAGAAGGATATTTTAGTACACAAGCATCAGTAAGGTTTAACAGAAATTGCCTTCACACAGTTCCTGGAAAAGGGAAACATCTATTCAGTCTCCACAGAATCTGATGACTTTATATGGGTGAATCAGAGAGGGCTTTGAGAGTGAAGAGCAGGACACAGAGGCTTTAGTTCTGAACTATACATCCTTTAAAAATAAAACACTGAGATTCCCAAAGGCAGGTCATCTCCCAATCAAGCTTTAACATAGAGTGGATTTGTGTCACTATGGCAGTATGATTTCTGCCACTAGTGGCTGTGTGTGTAGCTGGTCGACGGGCCCCAGTGTCAGCGCCCCTTGTAGACTGAGTCTCTGCTCTGCACTCAGCGCCGGAGTCTCGTAGTGGACACGCAGCCATGCCTGCCCTGGGGTCAGAGGGCAAAGGTCGAGTCAGATCAGGGTGACACCGACCCTACACCCTTCACACCCTAACACACACGCACACACACAGGGTCAGAGAGTTCTCACCTTTCTCCACCTTCTGTCCCAAAGACACCAGAAGCTCCGCCCCCACGCTGTGATTGACAGGGTCTCCAGCCTTCGAACGTCCCGCCCCCAACCTGTGCAGCACCTGAGCAATGACCATGCCGTCTATGTCCAGCACTGTCCCTGCAGACACCAAAAGACAAAGTCATGCAGTGTATACGTGTGTGTGTGTGTGTGTGTGCGTGTGTGTGCGCGCATTTGCTTTTGTTAATCTGTGCCTGTGTGTGTTACCATGGCCCTGTGTCTCCAGTTCTGTCTGGTAGTGTGCCCGTCTCAGGATGCTGTGGTAGTCTGCATTGGTTGAACAGAGTGATGCAGCAATCTGACTGGTTACTCCCTGACCAATCATCATGTTCTGGAACTTTTCCAGGGCTGCACCATTCTGCAGGGTTGTAGAGATCACCTTTTTACCCTCCTCCAGGTTCCCTGCACGGCCAATCATCCACAACAGCAGCCCACCTACACACACACACACACACACACACACACACACACACACACACACACACACACACACACACACACACACACACGCACACACACACACAGAATATTGACTTGAATTTGAAGGTAATGAACGTCCACAGCTTCTGTGTCTAGACTGTAGCTAAGCCCGAGCAGAACTGACATTCTAACTAGGTCTTGGTCTGCTTGGTTTTGGTCCAAAGGAACCAATTCACTGAGTGTGTGTGTTTGTGTGTGTGTGTGTGTATTCCTCACCCAGACTTGTGACCAGCTCCAGTATGTCGTCTGGGCCCCTCCCCTTTAGACACTCCAGGGACTCCATCACTTCCAGAGTGTTCCCCACACAGCGACCAATAGGACAGTTCATACGACTAAGCACCGCCCCGTACGGATCCCCAAACTGTTCCCAACTGTCACCTGCAGGAGAGAATGGTAAGGTGAGGGGGGGTCTGGTAAGGGTCAGGGGTCATGGTAAGGGTCAGGGGTCTGCTTTGTGTTATGTCCTTTCTATTCCAGACTTGACAACCAGTTGAGTTCCTAACTAAATCAACAACCTTATTTGATCAATCAAGTACAAGGCGGAGTGAAAACATGGCCCTCCAGACATTCAAACAAGAATGGGGTAAAGGTCAGGTGTCAATGTTAGGGTTACCATGGACTGGGCCAGCAACTTGGCACTGCCCAGGTCTTTGTAGAGAGCTGCATTCCCAAACTTCACATCCAGAACCAAGGCACTCAGAGACTCAGCACCCTTCTTAGAGATGATAGAGCCTGCAGAGAACACACACACTATTCACATGTTCATTTCTCTACTTTGAAAGGTAGTCCAGTTTGCTGTTGTTGTTGTTGGCAGACCTGTGATGAGTGGGAGGCTGTCGACTGTAGACGTAACGTCTCTCAGAGCATACATGACCTTGTCAGCAGGCACCAGGTTATCTGTCTGTCCTACAATGCAACAGCCAACCTCCTCCAGGATTCGATGCAGCTGAGGATGGTGCCACAATATCACACGTTAATAACTTGTAAATGAGAGAGAGAGAGAGAGAGAGAGAGAGAAAGAGAGAGAGGGAGGGAGAGGGAGGGAGAGAGGAAGAGAGAGAGGGAGAGGGAGAGAGAGAGAGAGTACCTGTTGTACAGACTGATAGACGTTAAAGCCAGGGATGGACTCCAGTTTGTCGAGCGTGCCGCCTGTGTGTGCCAGACCTCTGCCACTTATCATGGGTACCTATGGACACAGCTTCTGATAGTCAGACACACACACACACACACACACACACACACACACACACACACACACACACACACACACACACACACACACACACACACACAGGTGTATCCAGGCAGGTACCTTGCAGCCGCAGGCAGCCAGAGCAGGAGCCAGCACCAGGCTGATCTTGTCCCCCACTCCACCTGTCGAGTGTTTATCCACCATTAGCCCCTCCCACTCTGCCGGCCATGACATCACTTCCCCTGACATCATCATCTCCTTCGTCAGTGTGAGAGTCTCCTCTGCTACCATTCCCTGCAGCCAGATTGCCATCAGCATGGCTCCTATACACACACACACACACACACACACACACACACACAAGCAAACACACACACACACACATGCAGACCCGCACGCACTCACACACACAAGCACGCACGCACACACACTGGCACACACACATGCACACACATACACACATCAGATCAGACTTTCAACTGTAGAGTAGAGTGCAGGTTTTGGCCTGAGCTTGATAATTGATACTCAGTCTAAAGTGTGTGGGGGTTGTCTTCTCAGCAGACCTATAATAACTTGCCTTTTCTGG
>NW_024608793.1:67500-72500 GCF_018296145.1 Oncorhynchus tshawytscha | reverse complement strand
GTCACAACCCATCACGAATCAGAAGGGGAAACAGTCATTTTGACCTAAATAAATCTGACCCTACCACATCCCCTCATCCCAATACCCTCACCCTTCTTCTTACAATCACCCTCACGCCTCCCCTTACCCTCACCCTCACCTGTCTTCCTCTACCTGTACCCTCCCTAGTCCGTACCTAACATCTGACCTGTCTTCCTCTACCCGTACCCTCCCTAGTCCGTACCTAACATCTGACCTGTCTTCCTCTACCTGTACCCTCCCTAGTCCGTACCTAACATCTGACCTGTCTTCCTCTACCTGTACCC
Source organism: Oncorhynchus tshawytscha (assembly GCF_018296145.1). Lineage (NCBI taxonomy): Eukaryota > Metazoa > Chordata > Actinopteri > Salmoniformes > Salmonidae > Oncorhynchus > Oncorhynchus tshawytscha. The sequence goes on along the minus strand of NW_024608793.1, from coordinate 72,195 downwards.
TCCCTAGTCCGTACCTAACATCTGACCTGTCTTCCCTAATGCCTTAATAGATATGGTTTTCCATCAAATATGAAAGACACATAATGGAGCTTAATCAAAGCATTTCATAGGCCTATACCCATAACATCACTTACGCCACATCTCACAAACAGAATGCTACTCTGTATGTATAAAACTCACCTGTGTCACTCAAGATAACCAGAAGAGGGTGCCATTGTGAAGAATCAAGAAATCCCATTTTGAAGATTTTAATGTGTAATTTACAGACAGTCAATCACTTCTCACCAATGTCAGGCATCAGTCAATGACAGCACTGTGAAACTCAGTGAAACACCTCAAGGCAGACTCTTAACACTGTTCGTCTGCAGACATAACAACAGTCTTGTGAAATAAAAAGGGGTTCAAAAGTGGTTTGTATTAGTCAATGGTGGAGTCGGCTTGCAGTTTCAAAGTTGTGGTACCTTTCTTTATGTCTACATTTCCAAGTAACTGTTCAGGATGACCAGGACCATACACAACTATTCACACAAGGTGAGGTTGACCAGTACCATACACAACTATTCACACAAGGTGAGGTTAACCAGTACCATACACAACTATTCACACAAGGTGAGGTTGACCAGTACCATACACAACTATTCACACAAGGTGAGGTTGACCAGTTTTACCATACACAACTCATTCACACAATGGTGAGGCATGACCAGTACCATACACAACATTCACACAAGGTGAGGTTGACCAGTACCATACACAACTATTCACACAAGGTGAGGTTGACCAGGTACCATACACAACTATTCACACAAGGTGAGGTTGACCAGTACCTATTCACACAAGGTGAGGTTGACCAGTCCATACACAACTATTCACACAAGGTGAGGTTGACCAGTACCATACACAACTATTCACACAAGGTGAGGTTGACCAGGACCATACACAACTATTCACACAAGGTGAGGTTGACCAGTACCATACACAACTATTCACACAAGGTGAGGTTGACCAGTACCATACACAACTATTCACACAAGGTGAGGTTGACAGTACCATACACAACTATTCACACAAGGTGAGGTTGACCAGTACCATACACAACTATTCACACAAGGTGAGGTTGACCAGTACCATACACAACTATTCACACAAGGTGAGGTTGACCAGTACCATACACAACTATTCACACAAGGTGAGGTTAACCAGTACCATACACAACTATTCACACAAGGTGAGGTTGACCAGTACCATACACAACTATTCACACAAGGTGAGGTTGACCAGTACCATACACAACTATTCACACAAGGTGAGGTTGACCAGTACCATACACAACTATTCACACAAGGTGAGGTTGACCAGTACCATACACAACTATTCACACAAGGTGAGGTTGACCAGTACCATACACAACTATTCACACAAGGTGAGGTTGACCAGTACCATACACAACTATTCACACAAGGTGAGGTTGACCAGTACCATACACAACTATTCACACAAGGTGAGGTTGACCAGTACCATACACAACTATTCACACAAGGTGAGGTTGACCAGTACCATACACAACTATTCACACAAGGTGAGGTTAACCAGTACCATACACAACTATTCACACAAGGTGAGGTTGACCAGTACCATACACAACTATTCACACAAGGTGAGGTTGACCAGTACCATACACAACTATTCACACAAGGTGAGGTTGACCAGGACCTCACACAAGGTGAGGTTGACCAGTACCATACACAACTATTCACACAAGGTGAGGTTGACCAGTACCATACACAACTATTCACACAAGGTGAGGTTGACCAGGACCATACACAACTATTCACACAAGGTGAGGTTGACCAGGACCATACACAACTATTCACACAAGGTGAGGTTGACCAGTACCATACACAACTATTCACACAAGGTGAGGTTGACCAGTACCATACACAACTATTCACACAAGGTGAGGTTGACCAGTACCATACACAACTATTCACACAAGGTGAGGTTGACCAGTACCATACACAACTATTCACACAAGGTGAGGCTGATCGGGTCATTAAGCCATAAACAGTAAAAAAACAATGGAAACTAATGAACTAAGATTGTTCTCATTGTCAGCAGAAAACCCTCTTTAGTAGAAGGCCTGTGTGGCTGAAAGCGCTGAACTGAGCTTTTAGAATTTTAGCAATTCCAGTGGCGGCTGGTGGGGGAGCTACAGGAGGACGGGCTCATTGTAATGGCTGGAATGGTATTGATGGAATGGTATCAAACACATGGAAAACACGTTTGACTCTGTTCCAATTATTCCATTCCAGCCATTACAATGTTCCCATCCTCCTATATCTCCTCCCACCAGCCTCCACTGAGCAATTCAATGTTAGCGCCCAAAGTGTCTTCAGTCATACAGAAACACTCTGGTCCTGGTTAGCGGGGGTAGCAATGGTTTGGTCCGGAGTAGGCCGGGTGTTGGTCATCAGGGTAGGCAAGGATTTCTTCAGGGTAGGCAAGGTTTGTATGTGCGTAGGCCTGGTTTGGTTCAGGATAGCCATGGTTTTGCTCAGGGTAGTCAGGGTCATCAAGGTAGTCAGGGTTTGGTTCGCAATGTTCCTCAGAGAGAATCAGTTGACTAACATTTCTCAGCTTGACTTTCTGACCAACAGTCTGGTACAGATACACAGCCACTATAAACTGGAGGACCTGTCACAAGAAAACAACCTGTTTAACATCAACAACAACAACAACAACAACAAACTGGAAAACATGTCGATTCAGACACATGTGAACAGCTGAGTAGTGTGTGTGTGTGCATGTGTCTGTGTGTGTGCATGTGTCTGTGTGTGTGCATGTGTCTGTGTGTGCATGTGTCTGTGTGTGTGCATGTGTCTGTGTGTGTGCATATGTCTGTGTGTGTGCATGTGTCTGTGTGTGTGCATGTGTCTGTGTGTGTGCATGTGTCTGTGTGTGTGCATGTGTCTGTGTGTGTGCATGTGTCTGTGTGTGTGCATGTGTCTGTGTGTGTGCATGTGTCTGTGTGTGTGCATGTGTCTGTGTGTGTGCATGTGTCTGTGTGTGCGCATGTGTCTGTGTGTGCATGTGTCTGTGTGTGTGCATGTGTCTGTGTGTGCATGTGTCTGTGTGTGTGCATGTGTCTGTGTGTGCATGTGTCTGTGTGTGTGCATGTGTCTGTGTGTGCGCATGTGTCTGTGTGTGCGCATGTGTCTGTGTGTGTCTGTGTGTGCATGTGTCTGTGTGTCTGTGTGCGCATGTGTCTGTTGTCTGTGTGTGCATGTGTCTTTGTGTGTGCATGTGTCTGTGTGTCTGTGTGTGCATGTGTCTGTGTGTGCGCATGTGTCTGTGTGTGTGTGTGTGCGCATGTGTCTGTGTGTGCGCATGTGTCTGTGTGTCTGTGTGTGTGCATGTGTCTGTGTGTGCATGTGTCTGTGTGTCTGTGTGTGCGCATGTGTCTGTGTGTGCGCATGTGTCTGTGTGTGCGCATGTGTCTGTGTGTGCGCATGTGTCTGTGTGTGTGCATGTGTCTGTGTGTGCGCATGTGTCTGTGTGTGCGCATGTGTCTGTGTGTGCGCATGTGTCTGTGTGTGCGCATGTGTCTGTGTGTGCGCATGTGTCTGTGTGTGTGCATGTGTCTGTGTGTGCGCATGTGTCTGTGTGTGCGCATGTGTCTGTGTGTGCGCATGTGTCTGTGTGTGCGCATGTGTCTGTGTGTGCGCATGTGTCTGTGTGTGTGCGCATGTGTCTGTGTGTGCGCATGTGTCTGTGTGTGCGTGTGTCTGTGTGTGCGCGTGTCTTTGTGTGTGCGCATGTGTCTGTGTGTGCGCATGTGTCTGTGTGTGCGCATGTGTCTGTGTGTGTGTGTGTGTGCATGTGTCTGTGTGCGCATGTGTCTGTGTGTGCGCATGTGTCTGTGTGTGTGCGCATGTGTCTGTGTGTGTGCGCATGTGTCTGTGTGTGCGCATGTGTCTGTGTGTGCGCATGTGTCTGTGTGTGCGCATGTGTCTGTGTGTGCGCATGTGTCTGTGTGTGCGCATGTGTCTGTGTGTGCGCATGTGTCTGTGTGTGCGCATGTGTCTGTGTGTGCGCATGTGTCTGTGTGTGCGCATGTGTCTTTGTGTGCGCATGTGTCTGTGTGTGCGCATGTGTGTCTGTGTGCGCGCATGTGTCTGTGTGCGTGCGCATGTGTCTGTGTGTGCGCATGTGTCTGTGGTGCGCTTGTGTCTGTGTGTGTGCATGTGTCTGTGTGTGTGCACATGTGTCTGTGTGTGCGCATGTGTCTTTGTGTGCGCATGTGTCTGTGTGTGCGCTTGTGTCTGTGTGTGTGCGCATGTGTCTGTGTGCGTGCGCATGTGTCTGTGTGTGTGCGCATGTGTCTGTGTGCGTGCGCATGTGTCTGTGTGTGTGCGCATGTGTCTGTGTGTGTGCGCATGTGTCTGTGTGTGCGCATGTGTCTGTGTGTGCGCATGTGTCTGTGTGTGCATGTGTCTGTGTGTGCGCATGTGTCTGTGTGTGCGCATGTGTCTGTGTGTGTGCATGTGTCTGTGTGTGTGCATGTGTCTGTGTGTGCGCATGTGTCTGTGTGTGTGCATGTGTCTGTGTGTGTGCGCATGTGTCTGTGTGTGCATGTGTCTGTGTGCATGTGTCTGTGTGTGTGCATGTGTCTGTGTGTGTACGTGTCATGTGTCT
>NW_024608793.1:25000-62500 GCF_018296145.1 Oncorhynchus tshawytscha | reverse complement strand
ATGGCGAATCCAGGCCTGACACTGGTCTGCCTGTGTCATTGCATGCGTCATCCATGGCCTGGAGAAGGGCGGTTTGTTCGTAAGGGCGCCTATCATATACCTTCCACCTCCATGTGGAGAAAAATTCCTCAATCAGGTTTTTAGGAAAGGAGAGTATGGGGGTAAGTACAGGGTGGTAAATTGTGGATGGGCCTGAAACCATGCTTGCACCATTTGAGCATGGTGGAACCTGACATTATCCCACACAATGACATAGGTCATGACATCAGCTCTACAGACCTGATTTAGCCCATCAAGGAAGGTTACATTCGAACAGCGAATCATGTGGCTGCCTGCAACTCAATATATAGAGTATATAGAGTAGAGAGCTTTAGTTGTTGATCGACCAAACATTAGAATGGGCAAGATGCGTAATCTAAGCAACTTTGACCGTGGTATGATTGTTGATGCCAGACATGGTGATTCCAGCATCTCAGAAACAGCTGCCTTCCTGGGTTTGTTACACACTACAGTCTCTAGAGTTTACAGAGAATGGTGCGATAAACAAAACACATTCAGTGAGGGGCATTTCTATGGGCAAAAACACCTTGTTAATGAGAGAGGTCAGAGGAGAATGTCCAGACTCATTCAAGCTAACAGAAAGGCCACAAATGCTCAAATAACACTTGTTTAAAACAGTGTGCAGAATGGCATCTCTTAATGTACAACACCATGAATAATTCAGGCTGTTGTGTAGGTGAAAGGGGGGTCCTATCCAGTACTCGATAGGTGTACCTAATAAAGTGGCTGGTGAGTGTACAGTAATGTCAAATCTGAAAACATGGTCTGGAAAGGTGGTACATGGGACCATAGAAACAGTGTCTGATAAAGAATGATGATGAAACATCACATCCATAGATAATGTAGTCCAATTGGTTCATGTTCCACGGTAATTGGTGTCAATGGATCTCATTATCCCAAAACTTTCATGATCTAAACATGGAATATTGTTTGTCAGTTTCCATAAAACTATGCATTAAGAGTAATGCAACAGTTACTCATCATTTTGAGCAGTTGTATCAACTGATAGTTAGATCATTGTAATGGAATGAATAGACAGTCATCTCAGATGTAATGTGTGAATTGCATTCTGAAATGGTAATACTTTGATGTTAAGTTGTGTCATTTTGAACAGGTGGTTTTAGTTCAATGAACAAATGCTCTTATCTTTATGTGTATTGTATCCAAGCAATTGGAAAAAAGTGTTAGAGTTTTGAAAAGTTTGCATTTTGATCATTGGTTGTAAGTTTTGTGTATAGAGTTTTGAAAAATTACATCAAGGTTTCGAAATTAGTGCTAAAGTGATTGTAAAAAACTGTAACATCTAAATGCAGAATGGCAGTTCCACCGCCAGGCGCTAGAGGGCAGTGTCATTTGGACACTGAGCCACAACTTACTCTTCTCTGCCGCAGCCGTACAGTAGAGGAAGACCGAAAGACTTCCGCGTACAGACGTTTAATGTCTTTTCAGGTGAAATATGCCCCGTTACTGTGCTGTAAAACTTTGCAAAAATCGTGGAGGAACACCCTCTAAAGAAAACAAGAGAATAAGCTTTTACCCGTACGGTATCTATTATTTTTCCATCACGTTTCTATGTGCAGATACAGTCCTACTTCTAGCTAGCTTAACGAGCATGCTCATATTGGTTGCTGGCTAGCGTTGTGTATCCAGCAGTGCCCTCAGAACAAATAGTTAGCTGTCATAGAAAAACACAAAGCCTCCTTTGTTTACCATTGTGTATAACAATTGACGAATGACTGGTGCTGCATTTGTTGTTATTGTGTTTCTTGGTCTTCATCCTAGGCTGAAACACTAGTAACGTTACAGAAGCAATGCTTTGTATGTAATCTTGATCATTTGGATGGGGCTGACAAATTGAATTAGGGCATGTCAACAAATGTAGCTGTCTTAACAACATGTTTGTATTGTCTCCTTCCACAGGTTCCCTTTGCAAGATGAGGTCAGGCTGCAGATATGGGTAGACAACATGAAGCGAGAAGAGTGGACCCCCAGCAGACACCAGTACCTGTGTAGTGAACATTTCACTGAGGACTGCTTTGACCTGCGATGGGGGATCCGGTACCTGAAACACACGGCCTTCCCTACCATCTTCCCTCACACACACGATGTAAGTAGACAGACACCCCTTCTGTGACACACAACAAAATTAGCAGAAGTCTTAATGCCCATTTCCAGAATAGTGACGGCTATTAGAGTTTCACATGAGTTTGATCATGCATTTTACACTGATCGTCATTGCAGTGTACAAAGCATTGTGTTTGGGATATTTTCTTTGGGATTCATCGGGGCTGGGGTCAATTCAATTTGAAGCCAGTCGATTCAGGAATTTATTTTAATTTAAATTTCAACAATGGAAAAATGTTTTGAAATGAATAGCCTCAGTTTATTGAGGAGTCATTGAAAATAGATGCTGTTTTTTCACATTTTGAATAGTTTTTTTAAGTTGACTGCCTTGATTTTGAATTGAACCATCCCTGTGATTGGTTAAAGTGCAACATCAAATTGTATCGGTCGTACAACATATTTTACAGTGAAACGCTTTAATTTCTAGATCCAACAATGCAGTAACCTAATAATACAAAATGATACACACAAATCCCCCCCAAATAAAAATGCATAAATTACAGCACTATACATGGCTATATTATGACAGCATGATTTCTGCTTGTGTTTAATCATCACTCTTTCCCCTCAGGATGAAGATAAAGCCGTTTCCACCAGTAAGAACACCACCAAGCCCAAAACCAGGATATGCGACGCCAACATTGAACTCATCCGCTCCCCCTCCCCTCCTGGCAAGAACACACCTCTGATTCTGAAAAGGACAGTCAGAGTGGAACCAGTCGTGGTGAGTGTCACTCCTGTCCCTAACCCTGAGGATGCCAGTGAATCTACGGTCACTACACTGTTATATGAAAGACCGCTTGTTTCAGACACAGAGGCCTCTACTCCTAGTGAAATGGTCCTGGGGGAGGTGATGCTCTCAGAGACCCAGGCTGCAGTGTGTGAGGTGAACAGAGAACTATCTGGAGACAGTGGTGGGATACTGACAGCCTCATGCTTGAACCTGTCTGGTGAGACACAGACACTGCAGCAGCTGGATACACTGGACTCCACTGTGACTGTGCTCTGCTGTGAATCCGTCGTCCCTGTCGGCCATTTCTCTGAATGTGAAGCCACGGTGGACGCCCTCCATGTGGCCCTCGGTCAGACGTTTAGGATCTTCCCTCTGGAGCTGCGGAGGGAGGAGTGGGTGGGAGACCGGGAGGAGGGCCCCGGGGAGGGGGGACACATCTCTGTGTACGAGCACTCTTACTCCAAACAGGACACGGACCAGGAACAGCTGTGGAGGAAGACAGCCAGCCTCCACACCAAGATCATGGAGCTGGATAGGAGAGAGGAAATCACCATGGCTAAAATACGATCGCTTGAGAGCGAGATGGCACATCTGAAGAAGAGCAACATTGTTTTAAAAGAAAAGCAGAAATTACTAGAGGACTATATTACTTCTGCGTTGCTCTGATGTCTTAACCTTAGTGCTTTGTTTCCATTAACAACGGTCTTTCTAATGAGATGTATTTTGTATAGTTATTACAGGGTTATTACAGTCTCAATCACTTGTACTTATTTATTATCTGTTTACATGTTTCACCAGAGTTATATTACTTACTAGTAGTGAGGCCCTTCTCAAAGAGCGTTGGCCAAGGCTAGAATCTGTTCTCCAGCTCGTTCTAGTCCTTCCGTTTGTCTCCGCTAGGTGGCACTGTGTCTTTAGGACAGGCCCTGGCACGATGCACTACTGTTTCATGTTTCGACATCACTGACTGACATATTGTCAATATTGGTGGTGTAATTCGGAGCGTTTTAAGGGAAGTGATATTCCCTATCTTGTGCTACAGATGGCTGCTTGTTTTATTCAATGGTGTAGTGTTCGTATATCATATCAAATCTACTGTGCGGTCATACGGATCCTTACTTTGCTGGTTATTAATGTATGAAAAGGTGTTTTTCACTAATGTTTTATATTTATTTGGATAATAACAAGCAGCCTACGGTACGTAAGTATCCGAGTGACTGAGACGACTACACCGTTTTAGGTGCATCTTCTTGGTTCTAATCAAATGGTGGAATAGGAAAAGGTGCAGTGCTTTGCTCACTATACAAAATATTTTTTTTTATTCAAGCAACTATTAAAAGCTTGACGTTTCGGGCCTTCGTCAATTGCCTTAAATAGACAGGTTCTGATAAATGAACCGGTTCTGGTGAAGACCATTGAAGGCCGAAACGTCAAGCTTTTAATACTTTCTGAAATAAAATCATATATTTGAATGTTAAACAAGCTATGCACCTTTTTGATGATGTAACTGGTTGCTCCTTGACTCCCATTGGTTGGGCCTCTACTTCTTTCCATAAAGAAATTAAATGGTCAACTGATTTCTCATCACTGAAAATGCAACACTGCGGTCCTCTTTCTTGATGGAGATGGCTTACATTACCTGCAACCCTTTTATCAATGCACTGGCAATGACCTCACACGTGTCATGATGAAACTGATGGTGCTTTCAAGACAACTGGGAACTCGGGGGTGGGGGTGATCTTCATGATGGAGCTTTATGCAGCTGGTGGGGTCTAGCTCCGACCTTCCTACCTGTAGATCGCTGACATAATGATTTGACCTTATATTTTATGGAGTTCCCGGGCTTCAGAGGCCTGAGTTCCCGGGCTTCAGAGGCCTGAGTTCCCGGGCTTCAGAGGCCTGAGTTCCCGGGCTTCAGAGGCCTGAGTTCCCGAGCTTCAGAGGCCTGAGTTCCCGAGCTTCCCGAGGCCTGAGTTCCCGGGCTTCAGAGGCCTGAGTTCCCGGCTTCAGAGGCCTGAGTTCCCGGCTTCAGAGGCCTGAGTTCCCGGGCTTCAGAGGCCTGAGTTCCCGGGCTTCAGAGGCCTGAGTTCCCGGGCTTCAGAGGCCTGAGTTCCCGGGCTTCAGAGGCCTGAGTTCCCGGCTTCAGAGGCCTGAGTTCCCGGCTTCAGAGGCCTGAGTTCCCGGGCTTCAGAGGCCTGAGTTCCCGGGCTTCAGAGGCCTGAGTTCCCGGGCTTCAGAGGCCTGAGTTCCCGAGCTTCAGAGGCCTGAGTTTGAGCTTCAGAGGCCTGAGTTCCCGGGCTTCAGAGGCCTGAGTTCCCGAGCTTCAGAGGCCTGAGTTCCCGGCTTCAGAGGCCTGAGTTCCCGAGCTTCAGAGGCCTGAGTTCCCGGGCTTCAGAGGCCTGAGTTCCCGGGCTTCAGAGGCCTGAGTTCCCGGGCTTCAGAGGCCTGAGTTCCCGACTTGGAATTCCGAGTTGAACGACCGTTCAAAACTATTTTTCCCGGAGCTCGGAGCTCGTTTTAATCCGAATTCCCCCGATGTTTTGAACGCACTGAAGTCTGAGATTTCACAGTTGTTATGAACGTGGCGTAACCTCGAACCAGAACTGACCGTTTCGTTTCACATCACTTGTAGTGAAACATAATGTGAGCAACGACTAGCATTCCATAGGAGCAACAGTAGAGAGATATAGCAGATACATGAAGAACAATAGAATAGAAGGGCTGCTTGTAGGAAGGGCTGCTTGTAGGAAGGGCTGCTTGTAAGGAAGGGCTGCTTGTAGGAAGGGCTGCTTGTAGGAAGGGCTGCTTGTAGGAAGGGCTGCTTGTAGGAAGGGCTGCTTGTAAGGAAGGGCTGTAGGAAGGGCTGCTTGTAGGAAGGGCTGCTTGTAGGAAGGGCTGCTTGTAGGAAGGGCTGCTTGTAAGGAAGGGCTGCTTGTAGGAAGGGCTGCTTGTAGGAAGGGCTGCTTGTAGGAAGGGCTGCTTGTAAGGAAGGGCTGCTTGTAGGAAGGGCTGCTTGTAGGAAGGGCTGCTTGTAGGAAGGGCTGCTTGTAGGAAGGGCTGCTTGCAGGCTATTGTGAGATGAAGGGAGCTCTAATCACAGTGTAGACGACACGCTGTTATTTTGACCTGAGATCTATAAGAGAAACTTCACACGCCTCACAGAGCCACTCTGAAGACACACGACATTGTCACTTCCCCAGTTTATTGATCTTGGGTAAAAAGAACAGCATGTACACTGAGATGACTGATTGATTACTAGTCTGCAATGCTACAAAGTCAACTTCACAGCAATGTTATTGATATCCGAGAAGAACTTCTGAGCAGTAATGAAGAAGCTGGGGATTTCACTGACGATTTCAAATCATATAGGTTGACTTTGATCATGTAAAGATGGGCCTATAGGTCCTGTCCTTGGCTCTAGATGATTGGCCCACGCCCTTGTTCTGTGTCTGTCCAATAGAATGTAGCAGCAGCACAAATACAAGGACACAACAACCAATCATGTCGGTCATAGGAAAACAATATTTATTCAATTCCAGCTGTTAATTGCTGTGCTTGTGTGTTTCAATGCAGTACCTTTGTGTTCGCTACACATCTAATGAACTTTATATTACATTAGAACATGGCCCTCAAAATGGCAATCTGATTTTGCTCCTCACTCTTCTGCCTTTAGGCTCTCTCCCGGTCATCTGACTGCAGCTCTGTCTGTTGCCAAGTGATCGTCTCATCCTGTTTGTATCCTAGATCCTATGCAGAATGCAAACTGCCATCGGGCAGGCTTTATGTCTGCACTGCACCAACCCAGAGGGGTATTTCAGAAAGCAGGATGATTAACTCAGCCAGCTAACTTTGATTAGCAGCCACATGTAACTGTTGATGTTCTGGTTGATTAAGAAAGCTATTTTTATTGGTTGTTTTTATTGGAATTGTTGTTTTTATTGGAAACTTCAGAAGTGTGAAGTTATTTCAGGCCGTTTTGGACAGTTAGCTGCTCATTGATCCAGGTTTCTGGAGCAGCAGCCGATTCACAGGGTTGGTGTGGATACAGGAAGAACTCCAGGTATGGTTGAACTGAACATCTAAGCACTGACTTTTTGCCTTAGAAAAGCACTTACTTTAATTGTAGCCGTAGTCGTAACAAAAGTGGTTGTTAGGTCCATTTTTTTCAATGATAATTATATGCTGATGCATTCGTCATAACCGACCTTTCTAAAGGCGATCATTAGATACCAAATGTTCACTTAGTCTCCCGTTGACATCGCTGCACGACTACGTCAACATTCGTTAGGATTCACCCCTGCATCTTCCTGCCTCCATCCCCTGAGAGAAACGCCTTCCATCCCTGGGACCCGAGGCCTGGTCTGCTTCCCAAAGGGCCTGTATAACACACCACTATGGCCCATTTGGAACACGCTCCCTGACTGCACTTGCCTGAACGACTCGTGTGAATAAAGGAGGTGTTTAGCATTATTCCAACACATTAGTCAAGACTCTAAACAAACAGACTTAATGGGGCCGTTGTTTGTTCTGGACTTCGAGTCTCATTTCATTTCAGAGTGAGACGTCTTTTGATGCTATTATTATTATTGTTTGTGAAAGGCTGCTAAATGAAGCATCCAGCCACTGTGTTATGTCCATTCAAACATAGAGTATACTTCTTGTAGTTGAAGGCAAGCTACTAATCACCTAGTCTAAAGTATAAAGTCTAAAGTATAAACATGTATTATACATGGTGTTGTCAGAACAGGTCAGTCGTTTTTGATTTTCATTTGAGAAAAATGACCCCAGAAAGAAAAAGAAAGTGTTTTCTGGAAGTATTTACAGCATCATTACTGGTTCAATTGAGTCATGGCGCTGTTCCACGTGTTTCATGCAAATCAGTAACCTGACGCAGCGGGCGTTTCTCTCTGGTCCTGATGAGAAGAATGTACTGTCGGGGGTGGTTCTCTTCTGCACTGTTGAACCAATCCAATAAATGTGGAGGAGGAGTTAAAATGGAGCCTTGTTGACGTCCTAAAGCGGAAGTCGCGGCACAGACTCTTCCTATTTCCCCTGAAAACCAGATGCATCCGGTTGTTACCGACCCGCCGAGGGTGGAGGAGATGAGACACGAAGACATCCAATTCATTCACCATGGGTATGTCCCAAATGGCACCCTATTCCCTTTATAGTGCACTACTTATGTCCAGAACCCTATATGGGGAATAGGGAGCCATTTGGGATGCCCACATGAAGACATCCAATCTATCTCTGAGACTGTGCTTCTAATGTATGTGAAGGGATTAGATGGACATACCAGGGCATTCTTTAACGATCACTCAAGCTTCATGTTAAGCCTGACTGTTGGTCTCTCCTGGAGATGGAGGTTGACATGTCTGATCACAGAGCTGTTGGTCTCTCCTGGAGATGGAGGTTGACATGTCTGATCACAGAGCTGTTGGTCTCTCCTGGAGATGGAGGTTGACATGTCTGATCACAGAGCTGTTGGTCTCTCCTGGAGATGGAGGTTGACATGTCTGATCACAGAGCTGTTGGTCTCTCCTGGAGATGGAGGTTGACATGTCTGATCACAGAGCTGTTGGTCTCTCCTGGAGATGGAGGATGACATGTCTGATCACAGAGCTGTTGGTCTCTCCTGGAGATGGAGGATGACATGTCTGATCACAGAGCTGTTGATCTCTCCTGGAGATAGAAGATGTGATCACAGAGCTGTTGGTCTCTCCTGGAGATGGAGGATGACAAGTCTGATCACATAGCTGTTGGTCTCTCCTGGAGATGGAAGATGTGATTACAGAGCTGTTGGTCTCTCCTGGAGATGGATCACAGAGGGACTAAAGTCTGATCACAGAGGGACTAAAGAAGGGTCTGAGGACCACTACAGTCTCTCTCTCTCTCTCTCTCTCTCTCTCTGTAGCTCTTGTTCGCTCACAAGCACACTTAGAAGCACTACAGTGTCAACGGGGAGGAGTGGCCATAACCACTCCCAAGACATACTAATATAGCTTAGCCTACAATTGCCATGGAGACACAAAAGCCCCACAGTAACCACAGAAGCCAATGAAGAGTCCAAATTGAGTGTTTGTTTGCAGTACAAGACGAGCCAAGTAAACAAACCTGTGGTTACTGACAGGTGTTCCCATCATTGTTCATTAGAAATCATCTGTAATTGGGACTGATTGGCTGGGAGAGAAGTCTCTTAATTGATTTTGTATTGAATGCTCAGTAGGTGTCCATCAAGGCTAATTGAGGCTTGTTCATCAAGTAAATTAACAACATGGTTCTTCAGTTAAATCTATAAAGGCAGGTGAGGTAATCTAACTTCAGTTAATTCTATAAAGGCAGGTGAGGTAATCTAACTTCAGTTAATTCTATAAAGGCAGGTGAGTGACAGGCGTGGTAATCTAACTTCAGTTAATTCTATAAAGGCAGGTGAGGTAATCTAACTTCAGTTAATTCTATAAAGGCAGGTGAGGTAATCTAACTTCAGTTAATTCTATAAAGGCAGGTGAGTGACAGGCGTGGTAATCTAACTTCAGTTAATTCTATAAAGGCAGGTGAGGTAATCTAACTTCAGTTCATTCTATAAAGGCAGGTGAGGTAATCTAACTTCAGTTAATTCTATAAAGGCAGGTGAGTCTAACTTCAGTTAATTCTATAAAGGCAGGTGAGGTAATCTAACTTCAGTTAATTCTATAAAGGCAGGTGAATGACAGGTGAGGTAATCTAACTTCAGTTAATTCTATAAAGGCAGGTGAGGTAATCTAACTTCAGTTAATTCTATAAAGGCAGGTAAATCTAACTTCAGTTAATTCTATAAAGGCAGGTGAGGTAATCTAACTTCAGTTAATTCTATAAAGGCAGGTGAGTGACAGGTGAGGTAATCTAACTTCAGTTAATTCTATAAAGGCAGGTGAGTGACAGGTGAAATCTAACTTCAGTTAATTCTATAAAGGCAGGTGAGTGAGTGACAGGCGCGGTAATCTAACTTCAGTTAATTCTATAAAGGCAGGTGAGGTAATCTAACTTCAGTTAATTCTATAAAGGCAGGTGAGTGACAGGTGAGGTAATCTAACTTCAGTTAATTCTATAAAGGCAGGTGAGGTAATCTAACTTCAGTTAATTCTATAAAGGCAGGTGAATGACAGGTGACAGGTTAATTTTATAAAGGCAGGTAATCTAACTTCAGTTAATTCTATAAAGGCAGGTGAAATCTAACTTCAGTTAATTCTATAAAGGCAGGTGAGGTAATCTAACTTCAGTTAATTCTATAAAGGCAGGTGAGTGACAGGTGAGGTAATCTAACTTCAGTTAATTCTATAAAGGCAGGTGAAATCTAACTTCAGTTAATTCTATAAAGGCAGGTGAGGTAATCTAACTTCAGTTAATTCTATAAAGGCAGGTGAGGTAATCTAACTTCAGTTAATTCTATAAAGGCAGGTGAGGTAATCTAACTTCAGTTAATTCTATAAAGGCAGGTGAGTGACAGGTGAGGTAATCTAACTTCAGTTAATTCTATAAAGGCAGGTGAGGTAATCTAACTTCAGTTAATTCTATAAAGGCAGGTGAGTGACAGGTGAGGTAATCTAACTTCAGTTCATTCTATAAAGGCAGGTGAGGTAATCTAACTTCAGTTAATTCTATAAAGGCAGGTGAGTGACAGGTAATCTAGGTAATCTATAAAGGCAGGTGAGGTAATCAACTTCAGTTAATTCTATAAAGGCAGGTGATTCTATAAAGGCAGGTGAGTGACAGGTGAGGTAATCTAACTTCAGTTAATTCTATAAAGGCAGGTGAGTGACAGGTGAGGTAATCTAACTTCAGTTAATTCTATAAAGGCAGGTGAGGTAATCTAACTTCAGTTAATTCTATAAAGGCAGGTGAGTGACAGGTGAGGTAATCTAACTTCAGTTAATTCTATAAAGGCAGGTGAGTGACAGGTGAGGTAATCTAACTTCAGTTAATTCTATAAAGGCAGGTGAGTGACAGGTGAGGTAATCTAACTTCAGTTAATTCTATAAAGGCAGGTGAGTGACAGGTGAGGTAATCTAACTTCAGTTAATTCTATAAAGGCAGGTGAGTGACAGGTGAGGTAATCTAACTTCAGTTAATTCTATAAAGGCAGGTGAGTGACAGGTGAGGTAATCTAACTTCAGTTCATTCTATAAAGGCAGGTGAGTGACAGGTGAGGTAATCTAACTTCAGTTCATTCTATAAAGGCAGGTGAATGACAGGTGAGGTAATCTAACTGTAACATGTAGAATAATAAACCCTACAGTACAGCACATACAGTAACATGTAGGAGTCCTGTCTTAGGAACAGTGGGTCTTTATAAACTATATTAAAGCAGCACCCCACCACTGTTTTGGTAAAAAGCTGAGGGTGAACTATATGTTTAACCATGTTTTGAGGCTATACACTGTTTACAATTGCATTGTTTACAAATATTGGAGTAAAACAAGTTTTTCGATTGGGTTCTGATAGAGTACGACAGTTAAACTAAACTCATAGGTCATTCATAAGTAATATTCTTCAAGAATCGATGGGTAGATATAATTCATTTCCAAGCCCAAAGATGGATGTAGGAAACGCAGCCCCCTTCAAGACAAAGTACAGTCATTATGTGAATGCAGGTAGTGGTTATGAAACCGTTGGACAAGCCATACTACATATCCTATATTGGCATGGGGGGGTGTGGTATATGGCCAATATACCACGGCTAAGGGCTGTTCTGAAGCGCAACGCAACACAGAGTTCCTGGAGACAGCCCTTAGCCGTGGTATATTGGCCATGTACCACACACTTGCTGAAGTATGATGATAGCTTTCAAAGTGAACATGAAAGGCATTTATCTTCCTCACAGGCAATTTGCAATCAAGTCCTTCGTTCTATTGTCTGAATGTTTACAAGATGGATAAACGTTTGGGAAGAGAATAGATGGTCTTGTGTTTATGTCATTTCATGGTCTGTTATTCAGGCAGTCTGAAATTCACAATAAGTGACCATGAAGAAAACCACAGCCAGGAGCAATCATAAGGAGTTATTGTCAACTCATAAGATTAGTTTATAAGGCATTTGTTAATGGTTGATTAATGGTTTGACTCACCATTTATATACATTTTTATCAATGTATTTACATACAGAAGCAGTCAAAAGACGACCTCATGAAGCTGGTTGAGAGAATGCCAAGAGTGTGCAGAGCTGTCATCAAGACAAAGGGTGCCTACTTTGAAGAAGCTCAAGTATAAATTATATTTTGATTTGTTTTAACACTTTTTTGGTTGCTACATATGTGTTATTTCATAGTGTTGATGTCTTCACTGTTATTCTCCAGTGTAGAAAATAGTACAAATAAAGAAAAAACCCTTGAATGAGTCGGTGTGTCCAGACTTTAGACTGGTACTCTATGTTACTGTGTTTAGTTAGCCAAGACTCAACTTGAAGTTCAGTCTGCCTTCAAGTCAAAACTGTCCAATATGTTTTCACCGCAGTGACGGAGGAGGGATTTGGCTTGAAAAACGTACGTCAATCCGTGAATAGAAGGTGTTGCTTGTACTCCTAATTATCCCCTTATCCAAGCCACAAAACTGAGAAGATTTAAATACTGCTCGTTTTTCATTCAACTGCACTTTTCGTCAGCATGCTAGGTTAGGTAATGCTAAAGCAACTCATTGGATCCACAACATTAGATTAGGGGCTGCAAAATAGTTTATTAATAATTAGTAAATGGTTTATAAGGATTTAAATGAATCATCAACTGAGTTATTAGTAAGTAAATGTTCTCACATTTATAAATTCATTAACAATGAATAAATATACCATTCATGAGACATACTGTATATAAATGCATTTATAAATGTACTCATTAACAATGAATAAATATACCATTCATGAGACATACTGTATATAAATGCATTTATAAATGTACTCATTAACAATGAATAAATATACCATTCATGAGACATACTGTATATAAATGCATTTATAAATATGTAAATACATGCTGAGTCAAACCATTAATCAACCATTAACAAATACATTATCAATAATATTATGTTGACAATAACTTAGGTTGACAAATAAGTACATTAGTTGTAGATTATTAATAATTTACAAATTGTTAACATACTATGATGAAACAATTTATGAATGATCTCATAAATCGTTAATAAATTATTTAAAATAATGTTTATAAATGTGTAAATGACTATTTATGGATTTCTTAATGACATTTACAAATGTAGGAATAATGATGAATAAGTGGTAAGTAATCTCTTTACAAACTGTTTATATATTGTTTATTAAGGGACCTTAATATAAAGTGTTACCAAACTGTCAATAGCAGGCATGCAGGGTCGGGTGGGTTACATTCTAAATGTATCCGTTACAGTTATTAGTTGTCTGTCCAAAATTGTAATCTGTAATGTAACTTTGGATTGCCCAAACTCAGTAATGTAATTTTGGATTGCCCAAACTCAGTAATGTAACTTTGGATTGCCCAAACTCAGTAATGTAACTTTGGATTGCCCAAACTCAGTAATGTAACTTTGGATTGCCCAAACTCAGTAATGTAACTTTGGATTGCCCAAACTCAGTAATGTAACTTTGGATTGCCCAAACTCAGTAATATAACTTTGGATTGCCCAAACTCAGTAATGTAACTTTGGATTGCCCAAACTCAGTAATGTAACTTTGGATTGCCCAAACTCAGTAATGTAACTTTGGATTGCCCAAACTCAGTAATGTAACTTTGGATTGCCCAAACTCAGTAATGTAACTTTGGATTGCCCAAACTCAGTCATGTAACTTTGGATTGCCCAAACTCAGTCATGTAATCTGATTATTTTCCCTTTAAGAGGCATTAGAAGAAGACAAAATGGATCCATCAAATGTGTGTCATCATAGTAGTCTCTGATTGGTGGTCATCATTTGGTGTGTCATCATAGTGCTCTCTGATTGGTGGTCATCATTTGGTGTGTCATCATAGTGCTCTCTGATTGGTGGTCATCATTTGGTGTGTCATCATAGTGCTCTCTGATTGGTGGTCATAATTTGGTGTGTCATCATAGTGCTCTCTGATTGGTGGTCATCATTTGGTGTGTCATCATAGTGCTCTCTGATTGGTGGTCAGCATTTGGTGTGTCATCATAGTGCTCTCTGATTGGTGGTCAGACTTGCTCAGGTGGAACAAACTTTAACTTGCGTGTTTTTACAATTGAATGTCATTGAGGAAACAGAAAGGTGTCATCATGTATTTTTTCCTGCAAACATCCATTTTTAATTTAAAAGTAATGGAAGACGCAACCATCTAGTATTTCAACAGCATCTGTAATCTGATTAGAATATTATTGCTGGTAACGTAACTGATGGTTATCAGATTACATGTAATCAGATACTCCCCAACCCTGCCTGCATGTGTCATAATCACTTGGCTGGAAGAAAACCAGCTCTGAGAGTCTGCTATTGGAAAAGTGTTTTCAAAAGAAAACCTTTAGGACTATTGTTGAATGTAACAATGGTCTTCATTTCTTTGAAATGTTTACCACACGGTACCATTTTGTTTGAAGCTAGAAGGGAGAGAGCACACGCATATGTCAGTCATTAGAGTTATTCCTTTGACAGTGTGCTTTCCCAGAAACCACTGAATTAGTTCACTTCCCTGTGGAACTTTTTATTTCACCTTTATTTAACCAGGAAAAGCCAGTTGAGACACAGAGTCTCACGGGAGGCCTGGCTGAGAAGGCAGCAGCAATCAACACAACAGTAGAGTAGTGTTCAACATAAAACACATTTACACTCCTCCTGAACAGACTAATGTTCAACATGAAACACATTTACACTCCTCCTGAACAGACTAGTGTTCAACATTAAACACATTTACACTCCTGAACAGACTAGTGTTCAACATAAAACACATTTACACTCCTCCTGAACAGACTAGTGTTCAACATTAAACACATTTACACTCCTCCTGAACAGACTAGTGTTCAACATGAAACACATTTACACTCCTGAACAGACTAGTGTTCAACATGAAACACATTTACACTCCTGAACAGACTAGTGTTCAACATTAAACACATTTACACTCCTGAACAGACTAGTGTTCAACATGAAACACATTTACACTCCTCCTGAACAGACTAATGTTCAACATTAAACACATTTACACTCCTCCTGAACAGACTAGTGTTCAACATAAAACACATTTACACTCCTCCTGAACAGAGTTTTGCACCAGGGGTTTTTAAATAATGTTCGTATTAGTAGATAGATACATTCAGACTTGTTCAGTGAATTATTCAAATCATGTGCAGACGTGTTTTATTGTTGCATTACACAAAACAGAGAACATACAGATATCTATGTAAAGACACGTCAGAGCTCAAACACATCAATAAATATATGGACCAGATAATCATAAGAATATACATTATACTCACAAAGCAACCATTCGTTGTTCACCGATGCCCATATCCTTCCTCACAATAGTTTTTCTGGTGGCCAGTCATCCCAGATAATCAGTGATTGATTAGGACAGGAGATCATCCCAGATAATCAGTGATTGATTAGGACAGGATCTCATCCCAGATCATCAGTGATTGATTAGGACAGGAGCTCATCCCAGATCATCAGTGATTGATTAGGACAGGAGATCATCCCAGATAATCAGTGATTGATTAGGACAGGAGCTCATCCCAGATAATCAGTGATTGATTAGGACAGGAGCTCATCCCAGATAATCAGTGATTGATTAGGACAGGAGATCATCCCAGATAATCAGTGATTGATTAGGACAGGAGCTCATCCCAGATAATCAGTGATTGATTAGGACAGGAGCTCATCCCAGATAATCAGTGATTGATTAGGACAGGAGATCATCCCAGATAATCAGTGATTGATTAGGACAGGAGATCATCCCAGATAATCAGTGATTGATTAGGACAGGAGATCATCCCAGATAATCAGTGATTGATTAGGACAGGAGATCATCCCAGATAATCAGTGATTGATTAGGACAGGAGATCATCCCAGATAATCAGTGATTGATTAGGACAGGAACTCATCCCAGATAATCAGTGATTGATTAGGACAGGAGCTCATCCCAGATAATCAGTGATTGATTAGGACAGGAGCTCATCCCAGATAATCAGTGATTGATTAGGACAGGAGCTCATCCCAGATAATCAGTGATTGATTAGGACAGGAGATCATCCCAGATAATCAGTGATTGATTAGGACAGGAGCTCATCCCAGATAATCAGTGATTGATTAGGACAGGAGCTCATCCCAGATAATCAGTGATTGATTAGGACAGGAGCACCTGCACCTCTTATAGAATATTAGCTTGACAGAATATACATTACATTTGCTTACTGCTGAGAGCTAAAATGGTCAGCTTGACATACCAATATTGATGTTGAATCAACGAGGATATTTACAAATATTTCCATATGTCTAAACCATAGGTCTTCAATGACATCAAAGAAATGCTATATAAAGTACAAGGTGAAGCAGTGGAGTAGGAGGAGTTCCCCTATTACCCACATGGTCAATCAATAGCTCTGGTCCATGGTGTTATGTGTGGCTTGCTGATGCTGAGACTTCTGTGGAGCTGAAAGTAGCGCCCTGGGCCAGAGCTAGTCCAACATAGTGTCTCCTAGCTGTAGTAAAGATAGATCCAGGGGTTGGTACAGCTGTTTAGACTGGCAAGCAGCATGATGATGACAAACAGTGGACCTGAGAGAGAGAGAGAGAGAGAGAGAGAGAGAGAGAGAGAGAGAGAGAGAGAGAGAGAGAGAGAGAGAGAGAGGAGAGAGAGAGAGAGAGAGAGAGAGGGGGAGAGAGAGAGAGAGAGAGAGGGAGTGGGAGAGAGAGAGAGCGAGAGAGAGGGAGAGAGGGGGAGGGGATATGGCATGATAAAAATAGCACCACAGGTTTCCACAGATAGAATGGGAAAGGTCATGCAAATCAATGGAACTGGAGGCCAATCAGTGTGATTAAACTAGATATCCGTGGCTTCTAGATACCTGTGGCTTCTAGATACCTGTGGCTTCTACATACCTGTGGCTTCTAGATACCTGTGCTCCTAACAATGTAGTAAAATGACAAGCAGGTACACAAATAAATCGAATTTACCATTTGTGGGCGCTGTACTGGGACTCCATGCAGACCACAACTGGACCACAAAGAAGGGGCTCCAGCATATGGAGTAGACCATAATGATGACGAATGTCATTTTGACCGTCTTCAACATCGCGCTCGAGACCCCTTTGGTGCCCGTGCGCCTGTCGCTCGTGGAAGCCTGGAGCGCCTTTCTCTTCATGTTAAAGTATATCCCCGTGCATATTTTAATCTGGCAGTACAGCAAGATGATAACCGGGAGAACAAACACTGATAAAGTAATCCAGCTGATGTATATCTTAGAACCCCAAGGTTCGATAAATGTCGCCCAACAATCATACAGGTTGTCCTCGAGTTCTTGGAGAGAGAAGATGAAGAGTTGCGGAGTGCTGAAAGCCAGAGAGACCAGCCACGCTGCGCCTATGGCGACGTACCTCTTAAAAGAACCCTTCAAGAACGACACCATGGGTTTGCAGACCGCATGGTACCGATCTATGGTCATGGCCACTATCATGTATGTGGAGGCGAACATCCCAACTACCTGAAGATATTTCACCGACCTACAGACGAAATCTGAGCCCCGGAACCGGTGCGTAATCTCCATGCAGAGCTGCGGTAGGACTTGGAAGAAAGCGACCACTAGGTCCGCAAAACACAGGTGCAGAAGGAACAGTTGGGTCTTTGTATTCATCTTGCGCTTCCTCCAAAGTGCATGCAGAAGGCACAAATTCCCACATGTGGCTAAGACAAAAATCAATCCCAAAACCCCAGCTTTTATAAGCGCAAAGTCGTGTTCACCTGTTTCATCAGTTCCTCCCGCGTCCTCCCGCTCCGAACTGCCATTGCCACTATAATTGAGTTGTAAACTCATTGTCCCTTACAAGATTTTTTGGTTACCATTTTTTTTCCATTGTTAATTATGTTCAGAAAATTAGGTCCAATACTTTCCTATTGGCAATTCGGCCACTATCTCTCGCACGATGATGCGCAGTTATTCTGCGCAGCAGCAACAAGTGCTGGTAGCTGGTAGTAGCGTCGTATTTGCCTGACGACTCACCCTGAATTTGCTGCTCCATTGATAGCTACATACCTTCAAGAAACGTCAGTTTGGCCGCCCGGCGCTATGTGGTTGGGTAACCCTGCAAGCATCGTCTGTCTATGACATTTTGTACGGGCCATCACCGTCCGAGAAAAGATGGGCAGCAACGACAGGTGCACCAGAGCTGGAGGCCTGTTTAAATATGGCTCTGGATGCACGGGTGAAATCAGAATGTGCTGTATAGGTAGGTGCGCAGTGCGCATTCCCAGATTGTAATGAACATCATGGCTACATGTTCAATATGAACACCTCCCCTGGCTTCACACGTGAGTGCACATTCATTTCCTTCAATGTCCCTCATTTCCATTTTCTGTCAATATTAATTGTAGACATAGACCAGTACTTTGTGACCATCAGCCACATGGGCCTAATGAAAAGCCTTTCTTCCACAGAATACAAAAGGAACAGACGACATCCACCCCTAAACTAGACTCTTTCCAATTGAATCCATGTTGAATATGATTGATAAAAGTCAGGTATAAGGACTTGTATCCTTTACAATGTAATGTAAAAGAACATTGGTGTTTCCCCCTCAGCATCCATGTATCATATGACCCATGTTGATTTAGAAGCATTTCCCCTCAGCATCCATGTATCAATATGACCCATGTTGATTTAGAAGCATTTCCCCTCAGCATCCATGTATCAATATGACCCATGTTGATTTAGAAGCATTTCCCCTCAGCATCCATGTATCAATATGACCCATGTTGATTTAGAAGCATTTCCCCTCAGCATCCATGTATCAATATGACCCATGTTGATTTAGAAGCATTTCCCCTCAGCATCCATGTATCAATATGACCCATGTTGATTTAGAAGCATTTCCCCTCAGCATCCATGTATCAATATGACCCATGTTGATTTAGAAGCATTTCCCCTCAGCATCCATGTATCAATATGACCCATGTTGATTTAGAAGCATTTCCCCTCAGCATCCATGTATCAATATGACCCATGTTGATTTAGAAGCATCAAGTCAACAACTGTATTGACTGGCTGGTCTTGGAGAAAATTAATTCCTAGAGATGCAGACTGTGGTAAATATCATATTGTGAAATGATGTGTTTCTACCGTTACTCTGGGCTCTGTGAGAGCACTTCTCTCTGTCCTGTTTCACCCAGGTCCTTTGTGACAGTCGTGAAGAAAAGGTCATTTGTACAGTACTTATCAGCAGGGAGGCACATATCTGACAGGATGTATTGAAGCTGAGATTTGTGTCTTAGCAGCTTGCAGATCCTTCGCTTCTGAGTGTTACAGTGTGCTGAGTGCTGTTATTCATTATCCACAACCTCTCCACACCATGACTGTGTCCCAAATGGCACCCCATTCCCTACATAGTGCACTACTTTAGACCCTATGGGCCCTGGTCAAAAGTAGTGCACTATATAGGGAATAGGATGCCATTTGGGACGCACACCACATCATGCTAGAATAAAAGACTGTTCTCCTTCAGTGTGAGGACACACCGACACTGTTTATGGTGCTGTTAAGTACCACATAATAGTATTTTCCTACTATACATCTATTATGCAGTTCATGCCACCCATCATGCCACCCATCATGCCACCTGTCCATGCCACCTGTAGATGCCACCCATCATGCCACATGTCCATGCCACCCATCATGCCACCTGTCCATGCCACCCACCCATCCCAGCCGTCCATGCCACCTGCCATGCCACCCATCCATTCCACCCATCCATTCCATCCATGCCACCTGCCATGCCACCCATCCATGCCACCTGTCTATGCCACCCATCATGCCACCCATGTCCATGCCACCCACCATGCCACCTGTCCATGCCACCCACCCACGCCAGCTGTCCATGCCACCTGCCATGCCACCCATCCATTCCACCCATCCATTCTATCCATGCCACCCATCATGCCACCCATCATGCCACCTGTCTATGCCACCTGTCATGCCAGCCGTCCATGCCACCCATCCATGCCACCCGTCCATGCCACCCATCTATGCCACCCATCCATGCCACCCATCCATGGCACCTGTCTATACCACCCGTCCATCAATCAATCAAATGTATTTATTTATATAACCCTTCTTACATCAGCTGATATCTCAAAGTGCTGTACAGAAACCCAGCCTAAAACCCCAAACAGCAAGCAATGCAGGTGTAGAAGCACGGTGGCAAGGAAAAACTCCCTAGAAAGGCCAAAACCTCGGAAGAAACCTAGAGGAAAAACAGGCTATGTGGGGTGGCCAGTCCTCTTCTGGCTGTGCCTGGTAGAGATTATAACAGAACATGGCCAAGATGTTCAAACGTTCATAGATGACCAGCAGGGTCAAATAATAAGTCACAATGCTACTTAATATAATGTTTACATACCCTACATTATTCATCTCATATGTATATGTATATACTGTACTCTATCATCTACTGCATCTTTATGTAATACATGTATCACTAGCCACTTTAAACTATGCCACTTTGTTTACATACCCTACATTACTCATCTCATATGTATATACTGTACTCGATACCATCTACTGCATCTTGCCTATGCCGTTCTGTACCATCACTCATTCATATCTTTATGTACATATTCTTTATCCCTTTACACTTGTGTGTATAAGGTAGTAGTTTTGGAATTGTTAGGTTAGATTACTCATTGGTTATTACTGCATTGTCGGAACTAGAAGCACAAGCATTTCACTACACTCGCATTAACATCTGCTAACCATGTGTATGTGACAAATTTATTTTATTTTATTTGACAATGGTTGTAGAGGGTGCAACAGGTCAGCACCTCAGGAGTAAATGTCAGTTGGCTTTTCATAGCCGATCATTTATGCCACCAGTAATGCCACCAGTAATGCCACCCATCATGCCACCCATCATGCCACCCACCATGCCACCCACCATGCCACCCATCATGCCACCCACCATGCCACCCATCATGCCACCCATCATGCCACCCATCATGCCACCCGTCATGCCACCCACCATGTTCAGTGACAGGGAGCGATATGATCAGGTCAACATACATACAGACGTAATGTGCATATATTAGTGATGCTCTAAAGCTCGCTGTCGTAAAGCAAGTCAGAAATAGACCCTTTTAGATGATTCATCCAGTGTTTATCACGTTTCCACTGCTGCATCTTCTGTCTTCACACGTCAACTTTTACACAGCATGTCCTCTATGCCTAAAATATATATATATATATATATTGTTGTTGTTCCCCAATGGCTCTTAGCTACACTGAAATACACTCTGAAATGATTCTGGAGTGGTGCTGTAAAGCTGTATCTAGCTACAGTATACAGTAGATCTGAGATACACTGAAATACACTCTGAAATGATTCTGGAGTGGTGCTGTAATGCTGTATCTAGCTACAGTATACAGTAGATCTGAGATACACTGAAATACACTCTGAAATGAATCTGAGATACTGAGATACTCTGAAATGATTCTGGAGTGGTGCAGCTGTATCTAATATACAGATCTGAGATACACTGAAATACACTCTGAAATGATTCTGGTGGTGCTGTAAAGCTGGCTACAGTATACAGTAGATCTGAGTAAAAATACACTCTGAAATGAATCTGTATCTAGCTACAGTATACAGTAGATCTGAGATACACTGAAATACACTCTGAAATGAATCTGGAGTGGTGCAGTAAAGCTGTATCTAGCTACAGTATACAGTAGATCTGAGCTACACTGAAATACACTCTGAAATGATTCTGGAGTGGTGCAGTAAAGCTGTATCTAGCTACAGTATACAGTAGATCTGAGATACACTGAAATACACTCTGAAATGAATCTGGAGTGGTGCTGTAAAGCTGTATCTAGCTACAGTATACAGTAGATCTGAGCTACACTGGCCACTTTGAAATGAATCTGGAGTGGCGCTGTAACACCACATAGCAATAACTGCAATTCTGTCTTCTATGATCCCCTGGGATTCCCAATATCCCCACTCAGTGTGATTCATCTTTAGGTTGCGGAGCATCGCTCACTGTGTACAGTAGACTTTAGAATGAATGTGGAGTCATGCAATGAAGCCATGTGAGTGTAATGGACTTCTATATGACCTCATGGGCTTCTCTATATCCTCAGTCTCTGTGTGAATCATCTATCGGTTCCAAACATCTGACCATCTCTCTGTCTTGTTTACCCCTATCATCAACCTTACCTATACGGCTCCAGGGAGCACGGTGTAAGACCTGGTTGCTATGGGGACTTGTCGTGGTTAAGAGGGAAGGGGAACTTGAATTGGATTGCGCCACTAATATCTGGAATTATCTGCTGCCCTTCATAGGAAGGAACAAAATTTCAACGTTTACTATTGAGTCACTTCAGAGCACTGTGACAGGAATCTGGATACAGTGTATAATCAGAGAAGGCTTTTCTTCTATAGATGACAGAACAATAATGACATATGACATAATAATGACATATGACATAATAATGGGTTTGCTTCTGCTGTATGTTTTTGGTGACCTCTATTGAAACTGTTATTACTGTTTGAATGGAACAATGAGGGAGGGTTTTTGCTATAAAACATCCATGCATCCATATATACACAAACACAAAAATGTAATTGTGTTTAATTTTGGCAGCTAGGATCAACAGGAATATCCAGCAGCACTGTGCCTCTGTGGGTTGTTTCTGTGTTCCTCCAGCAGCACTGTGCCTCTGTGGGTTGTTTCTGTGATCCTCCAGCAGCACTGTGCCTCTGTGGGTTGTTTCTGTGATCCTCCAGCAGCACTGTGCCTCTGTGGGTTGTTTCTCTGCTCCTCCAGCAGCACTGTGCCTCTGTGGGCTGTTTCTGTGTTCCTCCATGTTATTACACTCTGTACCAGAGAGTCATTTATTCAACTGGTCTATGCCCACTACTGGTGATGTAGC
Organism: Oncorhynchus tshawytscha; assembly: GCF_018296145.1. Taxonomy (NCBI): domain Eukaryota; kingdom Metazoa; phylum Chordata; class Actinopteri; order Salmoniformes; family Salmonidae; genus Oncorhynchus; species Oncorhynchus tshawytscha. The sequence goes on along the minus strand of NW_024608793.1, from coordinate 39,482 downwards.
TACTGTTTGTGTTATGTAATAAGGGTGGAAATCCAATAAACACATTGAGAACTCTATGGACCTTTAGAGCAGGCACAGGAACAGGAACAGGCACAGACACAGGAGCAGACACAGGAACAGGCACAGGAACAGACACAGGAACAGACACAGGAACAGGAACAGGAACAGGAACAGACACAGGAACAGGCACAGGAACAGGAACAGAACAGGCACAGAAACAGGCACAGAAACAGGCACAGGAACAGACACAGGAACAGACACAGGAACAGGCACAGGAACAGGCACAGGAACAGGCACAGGAACAGGCACAGACACAGGAACAGGCACAGGAACAGATACAGGAACAGGAACAGGAACAGACACAGGCACAGACACAGGAACAGACACAGTTACAGGAACAGGCACAGTAACAGACACAGGAACAGACACAGGAACAGGCACAGAAACAGACACAGGAACAGACACAGGAACAGGCACAGACACAGGAACAGACACAGGAACAGGCACAGGAACAGGCACAGGCACAGAAACAGACACAGGAACAGGCACAGAAACAGACACAGGAACAGGCACAGAAACAGACACAGGAACAGGCACAGACACAGAAACAGGAACAGACACAGTTACAGGCACAGGAACAGACACAGGCACAGGAACAGACACAGACACGGGAACAGACACAGGAACAGGCACAGACACAGGAACAGGCACATGCACAGGAACAGGTTCCATTTGGGACCCATCCAGACAGTGGTTTTACATTGAGGTTTGTGAGAATTCGTGGGCACCCCATTATGAGACCTGAACGGACCTTGTCCAATTACCTTTGTTGAAGTCAATGTTCCTCCCAACCATGTTGTATAAGAGACAGGCAAAAACCACTGAGCTCATTTGACATTTGCACACCTTGCTGACATTTCACACTGCATGTTGTTGAACGAGACTCTGCATGGAACAATCCATAGTAGAGATAGATACATCCTCAATGGGATGATCAGTGAATGATCTCTAAATCATCCATATTTAATTTGCATCACATGTTGATATTGTATTTGATCAATTGTACAATCCTCCTCTTGTGATTGGGTTAACAACAGAAATAATAATGTTATAGATAAACCATTAGCTACTTTCGGTAGTGGGCTGTATGTGGCTATGTCGCTCTCCATGATGCTGGAATGTTGTTGATTACAATCGAATGCACACTCCATCTAGATTTGATCAAATCATTAATTCATACTCTAATTGGTGAAATAAACATTTGTGCCAAACATAAGTAATACAAATGAGTCATGCGGAATGATTTTTATCCTATTTAAATTAAATTAAATACTGTAGCTGTTCCACAATGAAACGTAATGATTCACACAGGGAGGATTATCTCACATAAAATGCTGCCCTCTAGTGTTACAGAGCAGTCAATGCATGCCCTCTCGTGGTTGGTGGTTAGCGGTTGACGTGCCTATGAAACAGCCAATCGAGAAGCAGAGCACCGTAACGTGATCTATTGTATATTTACACATTTCCTGTTTTCCTTAGCGAGCAGATCTGTCAATAAAACGCTGACTATTCAGGTAATTTCCTTGGATGAAATGTTACATTTGTCTAGGTTTTTATCATAATCTACAAAACACCGTTTGAAATGGGCTGTCGTAAACTCAATGATGATTAGCGAGCTGATGCTGCTTTGCCAGTTAGCTAACCCACCGTAAAATAAATTCACGTTAGGTACTAGCTGCTGTGTTGTATCGCTAGTTAGCAAAAAAACGACCGAGTTGTTGTAAAACACACAGCTTCGCTGATATACAGCTATGTTTTTTTCCAACTCTTCACAGTGAAGGCAGTAGTCCCTTTATTGATACAAGCCCATGTAATGACTCGTGTGTTCCCCGTTGGCCTGGAAATGTACTCGCTAGGTAACGCTAGCTGTCTCATAAGAGATGAATATTCGCCACAGAAACGTTTAGCTGTCCATTCCCAATGTTTACATTGCTAAAAGTCGACAGTATTCTGGAGCAACGTTTTGCTCTCGATGACGTCTTTCAACCACTTCTCCCTGAACCTCGTTTCCCCTGGCCTGTGTGTCAGCCTGTTCGACTCCACTAGAAAGTACACGTCCACGGGCAAAGTCTGAGGTTTGATCTTGGAAATCACAATGACAAAGTAGACACTGGCAGTCGCCTTGGGGATCGGGGTGCGTCGGGTGGGGATGCTCCATTGTGCCCGGTAGTGATACTGTTTGTGAAACTCATGATCCGTCTCCTCGAGGAATACTAGGCTAAAAAGCCAGCTGGTGTGCACCTCCCATGTGTGGATGTACTCCTCGATTCGCACTTTCCCCAGTTCAATTGTAAAGTCCTTGCAAGTTATCCATTCTATGTTTCTAAACTCGTATTCGGTGGAGTCTTCCACCGCTTGCTGGTGGCCGAGGGCACCGCGTGCGTTCTCCACTACATTTTTCACGATTTCAGATGCTCTCAAACTTAGGTTTGATGAAGGCCTCTCGTCCATCGTGTTTCTCTTCGTATATCAAAACTTACTTTGATAAAGTATTTGGAAACCCGTAGATAATCATTCGTTTTCTACACTGGAAAACGAATGTTGTTGTTTTGAAGGGTTTCCATGGCTACCTTGGAACAGAAGGAACATCCGGGGATTTGATAGCACTGGTTGGCCATTCAAACCCTATCTATTTTTTTGTGTGGGACAAATACCTTTCTTCATTCTAATGAGGGGCTCCATTGTGGTTTTACTTAAGGCTAAATGGTATGTTTATTTAGCTAGACTTTGCACAAAGTCCTCTGACATCCATTGGCTTTCTTTCTCAGATATTCTAGGAGGCAGCTTCATTCCTAGATGACCTATGCTGGACCAGATCCAAGAGGACTGACCCAGTCTCTAGAGGTTGTCCTGACTGACCCAGTCTCCAGAGGTTGTCCTGACTGACCCAGTCTCCAGAGGTTGTCCGAACTGAACACAGACCACACAAGCGAAGGAGATGACCCATCAAGTTCTATTCCCATATCAGCACTGGCACAAGCAAGGCTGTAGTCCAGTCATACCATTTTAACTCTCTCCTGTCTCTGGTGTGAGCTGACGCATGTCGCGGATCAGGAGCACGCTCAACACTGTTACTAAAGCAGTAAGTGGCAGCGACCTCCTCTCCAAGATCTCCCGCCTTAAGCCCAGTGCCGCAGCCGCCCATGCAGAGAAGGTACTGGAGCCTCTGACTCCATCTCCAACCCCGGCAGCTAGTGACCCTTCAGCTGCTGCAATAGACATGAAGCCACCAGAGCAGGATCAGACAGTAGGACAGGACCAGAACAATGGAGAGGAAGGGAAGGAGAATCAGCCACTTCAGGCTTTAGAGAAACCCTTCATGGCCATCGTCAAGCCCAAACAGAGCCTCGCTGCGTCAGTGGCTATATCCACCGCTAGCTCCTCATCAGCCATTGCCAAGCAGACGTTACAGCTGTTCCAACCAGAGGCCCTGTCCACCAACATGGACGAGACATACAGCAGCCTGTCTCAACACGTCAACGACTACTTTGGGAGTTGTAGTAGTCTATCAACAGGAGATGACAAGAAGCCTCACCATCTAAATGACAATGCTCAAGCATCCACGTCCTCCAAGCCTGCTCTCAGTCTACGCTATCAGAGTACTAAGAGCGGGGACCACATCCCCATTTCAGTACCTGTGGCAGCTGAGACCAAGGCTATCCAGGGCAAGGCAGCTACCCCACAACTGACTCCTCCCCTGGAGGAGGTTAGCCCTGCCACAGACAGTACTTCCTCTGACCCAGTCTCCTATACCTCCACCCCTACCCCCACCCTAACACCCTCTAAAAAAGGGGGGTTTGGGCAGTATCTGTCTGACCCTCGTCCCAATGTTCAGGCATTCTTTGGCAGCTATATAGCACCCTTGGTACCTAGTAAGTTCAGAGCTGACCCCAAGAGCGTCACAGCAGCAGTTGAAGAGAAGACCACGGAGGAGGCTATGAGGAAGCCTGGAGAGAAGATGGAGACTGAGGAGCAGAAGAAGAATGCTGAAGAGGGGGCCAAGAAACTACTGCTGAGCCAGAGAGAGAAGGTACTGAAACTGATTCATAGAAATGAATGATTCTCTGCCATGTGAATGAATTAAAATTAACTTTTAATACCCTGTCAGTTTGAAGTGTCTTACCCTGTCCGTTTGAAGTGTCTTACCCTGTCAGTTTGAAGTGTCTTACCCTGTCAGTTTGAAGTGTCTTACCCTGTCCGTTTGAAGTGTCTTACCCTGTCAGTTTGAAGTGTCTTACCCTGTCCGTTTGAAGTGTCTTACCCTGTCCGTTTGAAGTGTCTTACCCTGTCCGTTTGAAGTGTCTTACCCTGTCCGTTTGAAGTGTCTTACCCTGTCCGTTTGAAGTGTCTTACCCTGTCCGTTTGAAGTGTCTTACCCTGTCAGTTTGAAGTGTCTAACCCTGTCCGTTTGAAGTGTCTAACCCTGTCCGTTTGAAGTGTCTAACCCTGTCCGTTTGAAGTGTCTAACCCTGTCCGTTTGAAGTGTCTTACCCTGTCCGTTTGAAGTGTCTTACCCTGTCCGTTTGAAGTGTCTTACCCTGTCAGTTTGAAGTGTCTTACCCTGTCAGTTTGAAGTGTCTTACCCTGTCAGTTTGAAGTGTCTTACCCTGTCCGTTTGAAGTTCAATGATCTAGGACAGAGGGAAAACATTACACACAATGATTACCTTATATCTCATTTTGATATACATTTTTAAAAGGATCCTGGATATGTTCTGTGCCCTCCCATCCCAGATCATAGCCCGGGTGAGTATGGACAACAGGACCAGAGCCTTGGTGCAGGGCATCCAGAAAGCCACAGACATGAATATCCACACCAGCCGTGTGGAGGAGCTTAGCCTGCATCTTCTGGAGTACCCTGAGACACGCGGCGTGGCCGTCAAGGTGTGGGGCTGTTTTTGTAGACAATGTAAACTTCATTCCTTGTAGATATACTGTGGGTATATTTACATTCATATTTTAGTCATGTAGCAGAAGCTCTGATAGACCAACTTCAGTGCATTCAACTAAGATGGGTACATGTAGAAGTGTGTGAATTTGCTGAAGTGAATCCCCCCCAGGAGAGGGTGATCCCGTGCCTGTTGCGTCTGAGGCAGACCAGAGACCCCCGGCTCCAGGCTGCAGTGAGAGAGGCCCTGGCCCTGGTGGGATACACAGACCCTGTGAAGGGCCAGGGTATACGGATCCTGGCCATCGATGGAGGGGGGACCAGGGGACTGGTAGCCCTGCAGACCCTACACAAACTGCAGACACTGACGGGCAAACCCATCTACCAGCTGTTTGACTACATCTGTGGGGTCAGCACAGGTAGGCTGTTTCACCAAGCTCCCTGTATTTTCTACAACATGATATCGGTCCACACTACTAGGGCTGGTTTCCCAGACACAGATTAGGCCTAGTGTTGAGAACATAACCCATTGAGCATTATTTTAGGCCAAGACTAGGTTTCATTTATGTCTGAGAACCCAGTCACTTGTGTTTAATGAAAGGCACTATACAGTCCAGTCTTAAAATCAAAAAGTCAGGGCCTCCCGAGTGGAGCAGCGCTTGAGGCGTCATTACAGACCGGCTGCGACCGGGAGACCCATGAGGCGACACACAATTGTCCCAGCATCATCCGGGTTAGGGGAGGGTTTGGGCCTTGCGCAAACCCTAGCGACTCCTGTGGTGGGCCTGGCGCATGTACTCTGACACGGTCGCCAGCTGTATGGTGTTTCCTCTGACACGTTGGTTCGGCTGGCTTCCGGGTTAAGCGAGCTGTGTGTCAAGAGGCAGTATGGCTTGGCGGGGTCGTGTTTCGGAGGATGCATGGCTCTCAACCTTCGCCTCTCCCTCTGTACGGGAGTTGCAGCAATGGGACAAGACTGTAACTACCAATTGGATATCACAACATTTTTTTAAATCTGAAAGTCCTGTTTGGCACGTGGCATCTTAACACGATGAACCCCTGTCCCTCAGGTGCCATCCTGGCCTTCATGTTGGGGGTGTTCCAGATTCCTCTGGATGATTGTGAGGAACTCTACAGGAAGCTGGGTTCTGATGTGTTCAAACAGAACGTCATCGTGGGAACCGTCAAGATGGGCTGGAGCCACGCCTTCTACGACAGCCAGATCTGGGAGAACATCCTCAAGTGAGTACAGTACCCTGCTGCTCCGTCTAGGATACTGTCATGTCAGTACCCTGCTGCTCCGTCTAGTATACTGTCATGTCAGTACCCTGTTATGTCAGTACCCTGCTGCTCCGACTAGTATACTGTCATGTCAGTGGTAAAATATCTTGACAGTGTCGTCTGACCTATGAAAATCATGTTCTTATTTTGGAGCATGTAAATTGCAGTATAATTTTGTCTGATTTGATAATGAAGTGGTGAATGTTTTGTGTGTAACAGGGAGAGAATGGGAGAAGGCCTCATGGTCGAGACAGCCCGGGATCCCAAATGCCCAAAGGTAAGGTTTGATCTATACATCACTTTAACAACCATACACTTACACTGGGAACAAAGACTTAATCAAGTCCATATCGACGGGTAGGCTGACGAGTCACTAAAATGATACGTACGCATCGGTACGGCTGGATGGCCTGCGTTGTTATGATCCTGGACGGTCACATAGCAACAATGACAAGAAGCTGCCATGTTGGGAGTCCTAGGCTGCTCGTTTAGTCTCATTGTGTCTTGTTCTTGACACCATGTCTTGTTTTGACTGATGTCATGTCAATGCTAATGGGGCTAAAATTCACTAGCTAGCTAATCAACAACTGTAACGATGCATTTAAGAGACAACAAGTGCTCATTGAAAACATAAATACATTTGCACAATAAACATGGGAGACTAAATATACTTTACATGTTGTTAACAATCTAAGACAACCCGTCTGTTGTGCACGTTGGTTTTGTTGCTAAACAACCAACCCATCTCTTCTCTCATGAACACGTCTTCATTTAGTTCATGCCTCTGTTCCTCCTCTAGGTGTCAGCAGTGAGCACCATAGTGAACAGGGGTCTGCCTCTGAAGGCCTATGTGTTCAGGAACTACAGCATGCTTCCAGGGGTCAGGTCCCACTACATAGGAGACTGTAAACACAAGATGTGGCAGGCCATCAGAGCCTCCTCCGCCGCCCCAGGGTACTTCCAGGAGTATACACTGGGAAAAGACCTGCACCAGGTAACCAATTCATCTATCTCTGTATGTGTAGCTTTAGTACTCTCTCTCTGTTTATCTACCTCAGCCTCTCTCTGTTTATCTACCTCAACCTCTCTCTCTCTGTTTATCTACCTCAACCTCTCTCTGTTTATCTACCTCAACCTCTCTCTGTTTATCTACCTCAACCTCTCTCTGTTTATCTACCTCAACCTCTCTCTCTCTGTTTATCTACCTCAACCTCTCTCTTTCTCTCTGTTTATCTACCTCAACCTCTCTCTCTCTCTCTGTTTATCTACCTCAACCTCTCTCTTTCTCTCTGTTTATCTACCTCAACCTCTCTCTTTCTCTCTGTTTATCTACCTCAACCTCTCTCTTTCTCTCTGTTTATCTACCTCAACCTCTCTCTGTTTATCTCTGTTTATCTACCTCAACCTCTCTCTCTCTCTCTGTTTATCTACCTCAACCTCTCTCTGTTTATCTACCTCAACCTCTCTCTCTCTGTTTATCTACCTCAACCTCTCTCTCTCTGTTTATCTACCTCAACCTCTCTACTCTCTCTCTCTGTTTATCTCTCTCTCTCTGTTTATCTACCTCAGCGCCTCTCTTTCTCTCTGTTTATCTACCTCAACCTCTCTCTCTCTCTCTGTTTATCTACCTCAACCTCTCTCTTTCTCTCTGTTTATCTACCTCAACCTCTCTCTGTTTATCTCTGTTTATCTACCTCAACCTCTCTCTCTCTCTCTGTTTATCTACCTCAACCTCTCTCTCTCTCTGTTTATCTACCTCAACCTCTCTCTCTCTCTCTGTTTATCTACCTCAACCTCTCTCTCTCTCTCTGTTTATCTACCTCAACCTCTCTCTCTCTCTCTGTTTATCTACCTCAACCTCTCTCTGTTTATCTCTGTTTATCTACCTCAACCTCTCTCTCTCTCTCTGTTTATCTACCTCAACCTCTCTCTCTCTCTCTGTTTATCTACCTCAACCTCTCTCTCTCTCTCTGTTTATCTACCTCAACCTCTCTTTCTCTATTACCCCTCTCTCTTTGTCTCTATGTCTCTATGATCTCTCCCTGACTGTCACTCATTTACCCAACACTTCTCGCAAATCAATACACTTTCAGTACACTTCCTGATAGTCCTCTCCGAGGCCTGAGGCCATTAACTGTAGGGCCGTAGTGTGTGTTTCTGTGTGTTAAATTAGCCCGTTCTCTCAGCTGGAGATGCAGAGAGTAAATGTAGAGCCTCTCTCTCTCTGTTCCATTTCAATTCAATTCAAATTTAAGGGGCGTCATTGTCATGGGAAACATATGTTAACATCGCCAAAGCAAGTGAAGTAGATAATAAACCAAAGTGAAATAAACAATAAAAAATGAACAGTAAACATTACACTCACAAAGGTTCCAAAATAAAAAGATATTTGCCTATATACAGTGTTGTAACGATGTGAAAATAGTTAAAGTACAAAATGGAAAATAAATAATAATAATAATCTTGCTGCTGTGATGTCACACTGTGGTATTTCACCCAGTAGATACGGGAGTTCATAAAAATTGGATTTGTTTTGTAATTCTTTGTGGATCTGTGTAATCTGAGGGAAATATGTGTCTCTAATATGGTCATACATTGGACAGGATGTTAGGAAGTGCAGTTCAGTTTCCACCTCATTTTGTGGGCAGTGGGCACATTGTCTGTCTTCTCTTGAGAGCCATGTCTGCCTATGACGGCCTTTCTCAATAGCAAGGCTATGCTCACTGAGTCTGTACATAGTCTAAGCTTTCCTTAAGTTTGAGTCAGTCACAGTGGTCAGGTATTCTGCTACTGTGTTCTCTCTGTTTAGGGACAAATAGCATTCTAGTTTGCTCTGTTTTTTTTGTAACTTGACACATTGGAAATAATGATCTTTTTGTTTTCTCATGATGTGGTTGGGTCTAATTGTGTTGCTGTCCTGGGGCTCTGTGGGGTCTGTTTGTGTTTGTGAACAGAACTCTCACTCACTCTCACTTCAAACACGCATATCAAAGACTGAGCCCCCCTGTGATGGAGAAGGGTTCCTGTAGGTGCTGCTGTCTGTAGGGGAATGGCAGGACAGTGACTCTTGATGAAAGAGAATATCTGATGTATAGCCAACCCTCTGTCAGGTTGTACCTCAACAGCCTATTTGTTTGTCTATTTTCTAGGTAAACAAAATGGTATTTGACCTGTGTAATTTGGATGCCACTCCGTTGACCTGCTTTAGTTTTGTTTGGTTGTAGACTGTACACCTGCGTCATAGATCAAAAGCTATTTCCTGGATGTTGGTTTGTTTCAGGAAGTAGGAAGTCAGAGCTAAGTGCAAAGCAAGCTCTCTTCTCAGAGCCTTAGAAATCTCCATGGCAACCAGTGAATATTCTATCTACCCGACCAAGTGGGTTTGGGCCTCCCTCCATCTGGGCAGAGCCCTTAGACAGCCGCTCTTTAACCTTTACCCAGAGTCTGAAAGGAGAGGTCGCTGCCTGCCTGCCCCACAGTCCCTTTGATCAGCCATTCATAAAGGAGCACAGTGCCCTGCCACACACACTCCAATCATTTATTGATATTTAAACACGTACCGCACGCACACGCCACAGGATTAGTCGGAGTGAGATCTGTGTGTGTGGAGAGAGATGGATGATTTGGTGACGTGCTTTATATACTGTGTGCCACTGTGTTTTGGCCCTGTTTCCCTTGTTTCAAAAGCTTCACAACAGACCAAAGAGGAGAGTGTAGACTAGAGATGTATTCAAAGTCCACAGCTCTTGACTCGCCTCTTCAGAGAGCTGGGTTGTTTTTGGAGTTTTCTCTACTGATCAATGGACATATTTGGTCGTTTTAATGTGCCAGTAATCATTTTAATCCTTAGTTTGTCACGAGACTTGGCTGTTATCTTGGATGAACCTCCTTTTAATCATTGAACTTCCTGCTTCAACATTTTGATAAGGCAAAGTCCATTTCATGACACAATGCTTTCATTATCCATAATGTCCCTTTAGCTCTCTGTCCCTTCTCTGACAATGCTACATACCCAGTGGACTGACCTAACTAATATGCTATTACATAGTCAATAGACTCTTATCACTAATCCCTTTATGTTCTGTTTCATGTATTGTGTGTGTGTGTGTGTGTGTGTGTGTGTGTGTGTGTGTGTGTGGATTAACATGCAAGTAGCAGCTTTAACTCTTGGCTGAGAAACCGGTTGACAGCTGAACTCCCTCTGCTCTCAGTCAGTCCGGATGGAGACGCCCGCCAGCCCTCCAGCCCGTCCATAAAAAAATCAGTGTTTTAAAGGGGAATGGAAACACTAGGCTTTAGAACACCAGCTAACTGCTCTGAGATGTACTCAGACCAGGACCTCTGCATGCATTAACCAGCTAACTGCTCTGAGATGTACTCAGACCAGGACCTCTGCATGCATTAACCAGCTAACTGCTCTGAGATGTACTCAGACCAGGACCTCTGCATGCATTAACCAGCTAACTGCTCTGAGATGTACTCAGACCAGGACCTCTGCATGCATTAACCAGCTAACTGCTCTGAGATGTACTCAGACCAGGACCTCTGCATGCATTAAAACATGTACATCTGCATGCATTAACCAGCTAACTGCTCTGAGATGTACTAACTGCTCTGAGATGTACTCAGACCAGGACCTCTGCATGCATTAACCAGCTAACTGCTCTGAGATGTACTCAGACCAGGACCTCTGCATGCATTAACCAGCTAACTGCTCTGAGATGTACTCAGACCAGGACCTCTGCATGCATTAACCAGCTAACTGCTCTGAGATGTACTCAGACCAGGACCTCTGCATGCATTAACCAGCTACATTTGCTGGTGTCAAACCATATATGAAAACATGATACATATTTTGAAAGCTGAGAAACAGCCCTTTCAAATGATATGACAAATTGGTACCACAGCCATCAAATGGTAATCAGTCAAGAAAAAAGTAGTTTTTTTCCCCAAACTGCCACACAACTTCCTAATGAAGATGGAGAAAAAGTTAAAGCGTATTGAGTGTTCCGTGTTCTGTAAGGATGGATCATCTGGAATCAGAATAGTGTTCCGTTTTCTGTAAGGATTGATCATCTGGAATCAGAATAGTGTTCCGTGTTCTGTAAGGATGGAGGTCTTTGAGGATCTTCTAGGTGTTAGCGGGGTGAACAGTCCGTGGCTCGGGTGGCTGAGGTCCTTGATGATCTTCTAGATGTTAGCGGGTGAACAGGCCGTGGCTCGGGTGGCTGAGGTCCTTGATGATCTTCTAGGTGTTAGTGGGGTGAACAGGCCGTGGCTCGGGTGGCAGAGGTCCTTGATGATCTTCTTGTCCTTCATGTGACACCAGGTGCTGTAGATGTCCTGGAGGGCAGGCAGTGTGCCCCCGGTTAATGCGTTGGGCTTACCACACCACCTGCTACGGTTGTATAGTACTGGTTCTATAGTAGTCATGGTGAACTAATACACAGTGATCTGATATATTTAAACATGTAGCTAGTCTGGCTGGGTTGTATAGTACTGGTTCTATAGTAGAGTCATGGTGAACTAATACACAGTGATCTGGTATATTTAAACATGTAGCTAGTCTGGCTGGGTTGTATAGTACTGGTTCTATAGTAGAGTCATGGTGAACTAATACACAGTGATCTGGTATATTTAAACATGTAGCTAGTCTGGCTGGGTTGTATAGTACTGGTTCTATAGTAGAGTCATGGTGAACTAATACACAGTGATCTGGTATACAGTGGCTTGCGAAAGTATTCGGCCCCCTTGAACTTTGCGACCTTTTGCCACATTTCAGGCTTCAAACATAGAGATATAAAACTGTATTTTTTTGTGAAGAATCAACAACAAGTGGGACACAATCATGAAGTGGAATGACATTTATTGGATGTTTCAAACTTTTTTAACAAATCAAAAACTGAAAAATTGGGCGTGCAAAATTATTCAGCCCCTTTACTTTCAGTGCAGCAAACTCTCTCCAGAAGTTCAGTGAGGATCTCTGAATGATCCAATGTTGACCTAAATGACTAATGATGATAAATACAATCCACCTGTGTGTAATCAAGTCTCCGTATAAATGCACCTGCACTGTGATAGTCTCAGAGGTCCGTTAAAAGCGCAGAGAGCATCATGAAGAACAAGGAACACACCAGGCAGGTCCGAGATACTGTTGTGAAGAAGTTTAAAGCCGGATTTGGATACAAAAAGATTTCCCAAGCTTTAAACATCCCAAGGAGCACTGTGCAAGTGATAATATTGAAATGGAAGGAGTATCAGACCACTGCAAATCTACCAAGACCTGGCCGTCCCTCAACTTTCAGCTCATACAAGGAGAAGACTGATCAGAGATGCAGCCAAGAGGCCCATGATCACTCTGGATGAACTGCAGAGATCTACAGCTGAGGTGGGAGACTCTGTCCATAGGACAACAATCAGTCGTATATTGCACAAATCTGGCCTTTATGGAAGAGTGGCAAGAAGAAAGCCATTTCTTAAAGATATCCATAAAAAGTGTCCTTTAAAGTTTGCCACAAGCCACCTGGGAGACACACCAAACATGTGGAAGAAGGTGCTCTGGTCAGATGAAACCAAAATTGAACATTTTGGCAACAATGCAAAACGTTATGTTTGGCGTAAAAGCAACACAGCTCATCACCCTGAACACATCATCCCCACTGTCAAACATGGTGGTGGCAGCATCATGGTTTGGGCCTGCTTTTCTTCAGCAGGGACAGGGAAGATGGTTAAAATTGATGGGAAGATGGATGGAGCCAAATACAGGACCATTCTGGAAGAGAACCGGATGGAGTCTGCAAAAGACCTGAGACTGGGACGGAGATTTGTCTTCCAACAAGACAATGATCCAAAACATAAAGCAAAATCCACAATGGAATGGTTCAAAAATAAACATATCCAGGTGTTAGAATGGCCAAGTCAAAGTCCAGACCTGAATCCAATCGAGAATCTGTGGAAAGAACTGAAAACTGCTGTTCACAAATGCTCTCCATCCAACCTCACTGAGCTCGAGCTGTTTTGCAAGGAGGAATGGGAAAAATGTCAGTCTCTCGATGTGCAAAACTGATAGAGACATACCCCAAGCGACTTACAGCTGTAATCGCAGCAAAAGGGCGCTACAAAGTATTAACTTAAGGGGGCTGAATAATTTTGCACGCCCAATTTTTCCGTTTTTGATTTGTTAAAAAGTTTGAAATATCCAATAAATGTCGTTCCACTTCATGATTGTGTCCTACTTGTTGTTGATTCTTCACAAAAAAATACAGTTTTATATCTTTATGTTTGAAGCCTGAAATGTGGCAAAAGGTCGCAAAGTTCAAGTACTGGTTCTATAGTAGAGTCATGGTGAACTAATACACAGTGATCTGGTATAGTCTGGCTGGGTTGTATAGTACTGGTTCTATAGGCACTGTATTTAAACATGTAGCTAGTCTGGCTGGGTTGTATAGTACTGGTTCTATAGTAGAGTCATGGTGAACTAATACACAGTGATCTGGTATATTTAAACATGTAGCTAGTCTGGCTGGGTTGTATAGTACTGGTTCTATAGTAGAGTCATGGTGAACTAATACACAGTGATCTGGTATATTTAAACATGTAACTAGTCTGGCTGGGTTGTATAGGACTGGTTCTATAGTAGAGTCATGGTGAACTAATACACAGTGATCTGGTATATTTAAAAATGTAGCTAGTCTGGCTGGGTTGTATAGTACTGGTTCTATAGTAGAGTCATGGTGAACTAATACACAGTGATCTGGTATATTTAAACATGTAACTAGTCTGGCTGGGTTGTATAGTACTGGTTCTATAGTAGAGTCATGGTGAACTAATACACAGTGATCTGGTATATTTAAACATGTAGCTAGTCTGGCTGGTTGTATAGTACTGGTTCTATAGTAGAGTCATGGTGAACTAATACACAGTGATCTGGTATATTTAAACATGTAGCTAGTCTGGCTCGGCCACGTGCTGCAGTTTAGTTCACTGGTGTTTGTTTTACTGGCATGAATGTTGTTCCATCATAAATACACTGACGGAGAGGATACGTCCCAAATGCCACCCTATTCTCTATATAGTGCAGTACTTTTGACCATAACCCTATAGTAGTGCACTACACAGGGAATAGGGTGCTATTTGTGGGACACCCAGAGTCTAGAGGGGAGATGAGCAGAGCGTGGCTCCCAGTTCGACCTCCCCAGTGTTCAAGAGGAAATGGGACAGAAAATGTGATCTCTTCTGCCTCAGCTGAATGCAA
>NW_024608793.1:0-17500 GCF_018296145.1 Oncorhynchus tshawytscha | reverse complement strand
GTGTTACTGGTTCGAGCCCAGGGAGGAGAGGAGAGGGACGGAAGCTATACTGTTACACTGGAAATACTAAAGTGCTTATAAGAACATTCAATAGTCAATGGTATAGAGGGAAATAGTCCTATAATTCCTATAATAACTACAACCTAAAACTTCTTACCTTGGAATATTGAAGACTCATGTTAAAAGGAACCACCAGCTTTCATATGTTCTCATGTTCTGAGCAAGGAACTTAAACGTTAGCTTTCTTACATGGCACATATTGCACTTTTACTTTCTTCTCCAGCACTTTGTTTTTGCATTATTTACTTGAGGCTAAATTGATTTTATTGATGTATTATATTAAGTTAAAATAAGTGTTAATTCAGTATTGTTTTAATTGTCATTATTACAAATAAAACCAAATAAAAATCGGCCAATTTAATCAGTATCGGCTTTTTTGGTCCTCCAATAATCGGTATCGGCGTTGAAAAACCATAATCGGTTGACCTCTAATAGAGAGATCTTTATATATGTTTTATTGTGGTGTCAGTGAGTGAACAGGCAGTGCCATCGAGGCCATCTCCATTTTGAAGCAGTCCATTTTCTTCTACTACTACTACTATGATTTAGCAAACAAACTGAAAGTGTGCCCACCTAGTGTTTGCTCATGAGTATAATTCATTCGCTGGTCCCTCCTGATGACCTGGATGGAATCATGTGATCCTTCCTTAACCCATAGGAAGTCGCCACCCAGACTTCTTTAAAATTGTGGAAGCCCGCAATAGCCATGCCAACACGGGTTTTATCCTTCTAGAGACCTCTAACTAACTCTAAGAAGGTACCAGAACAAAGCTTGGTTGTTATTTTGACAGAGGCACTGAACAGCACTGTACTGTGGTTCCATAGAACTTCCTTCACAGCTTGTTACCTTCAGCATGTTAGTTTACCAGGGACATACTGCATCATGATAACATAAAGACCAGGGACATACTGCATCATGATAACATAAAGACCAGGGACATACTGCATCATGATAACATAAAGACCAGGGACATACTGCATCATGATAACATAAAGACCAGGGACATACTGCATCATGATAACATAAAGACCAGGGACATACTGCATCATGATAACATAAAGACCAGGGACATACTGCATCATGATAACATAAAGACCAGGGACATACTGCATCATGATAACATAAAGACCAGGGACATACTGCATCATGATAACATAAAGACCAGGGACATACTGCATCATGATAACATAAAGACCAGGGACATACTGCATCATGATAACATAAAGACCAGGGACATACTGCATCATGATAACATAAAGACCAGGGACATACTGCATCATGATAACATAAAGACCAGGGACATACTATCATGATAACATAAAGACCAGGGACATACTGCATCATGATAACATAAAGACCAGGGACATACTGCATCATGATAACATAAACCAGGGACATACTGACATGATAACAGGGACATACTGCATCATGATAACATAAAGACCAGGGACATACTGCATCATGATAACATAAAGACCAGGGACAGGATAACATAAAGACATACTGCATCATGATAACATAAAGACCAGGGACATACTGCATCATGATAACATAAAGACCAGATAATCATAAACATAAAGACCAGGGACATACTGCATCATGATAACATAAAGACATACTGCATCATGATAACATAAAGACCAGGGACATACTGCATCATGATAACATAAAGACCAGGGACATACTGCATCATGATAACATAAAGACCAGGGACATACTGCATCATGATAACATAAAGACCAGGGACATACTGCATCATGATAACATAAAGACCAGGGACATACTGCATCATGATAACATAAAGACCAGGGACATACTGCATCATGATAACATAAAGACCAGGGACATACTGCATCATGATAACATAAAGACCAGGGACATACTGCATCATGATAACATAAAGACCAGGGATAACATAAAGACCAGGGACATACTGCATCATGATAACATAAAGACCAGGGACATACTGCATCATGATAACATAAAGACCAGGGACATACTGCATCATGATAACATAAAGACCAGGGACATACTGCATCATGATAACATAAAGACCAGGGACATACTGCATCATGATAACATAAAGACCAGGGACATACTGCATCATGATAACATAAAGACCAGGGATCATGATAACATAAAGACCAGGGACATACTGCATCATGATAACATAAAGACCAGGGACATACTGCATCATGATAACATAAAGACCAGGGACATACTGCATCATGATAACATAAAGACCATAAAGACCAGGGACAAACTGAGGGACATACTGCATCATGATAACATAAAGACCAGGGACATACTGCATCATGATAACATAAAGACCAGGGACATACTGCATCATGATAACATAAAGACCAGGGACATACTGCATCATGATAACATAAAGACCAGGGACATACTGCATCATGATAACATAAAGACCAGGGACATACTGCATCATGATAACATAAAGACCAGGGACATACTGCATCATGATAACATAAAGACCAGGGACACATACTACTGCATCATGATAACATAAAGACCAGATACCAGATAACATAAAGACTGGGACATACTGCATCATGATAACATAAAGACCAGGGACATACTGCATCATGATAACATAAAGACCAGGGACATACTGCATCATGATAACATAAAGACCAGGGACATACTGCATCATGATAACATAAAGACCAGGGACATACTGCATCATGATAACATAAAGACCAGGGACATACTGCATCATGATAACATAAAGACCAGGGACATACTGCATCATGATAACATAAAGACCAGGGACATACTGCATCATGATAACATAAAGACCAGGGACATACTGCATCATGATAACATAAAGACCAGTGATCTGGTCACACTGTACCAGGGACATACTGCATCATGATAACATAAAGACCAGGGACATACTGCATCATGATAACATAAAGACCAGGGACATACTGCATCATGATAACATAAAGACCAGGGACATACTGCATCATGATAACATAAAGACCAGGGACATACTGCATCATGATAACATAAAGACCAGGGACATACTGCATCATGATAACATAAAGACCAGGGACATACTGCATCATGATAACATCAAGACCAGGGACATACTGCATCATGATAACATAAAGACCAGGGACATACTGCATCATGATAACATAAAGACCAGGGACATACTGCATCATGATAACATAAAGACCAGGGACATACTGCATCATGATAACATAAAGACCAGGGACATACTGCATCATGATAACATAAAGACCAGGGACATACTGCATCATGATAACATAAAGACCAGGGGACATACTGCATCATGATAACATAAAGACCAGGGACATACTGCATCATGATAACATAAAGACCAGGGACATACTGCATCATGATAACATAAAGACCAGGGACATACTGCATCATGATAACATAAAGACCAGGGACATACTGCATCATGATAACATAAAGACCAGGGACATACTGCATCATGATAACATAAAGACCAGGGACATACTGCATCATGATAACATAAAGACCAGGGACATACTGCATCATGATAACATAAAGACCAGTGATCTGACCAGTCACATCATGATAACATAAAGGGACATACTGCATCATGATAACATAAAGACCAGGGACATACTGCATCATGATAACATAAAGACCAGGGACATACTGCATCATGATAACATAAAGACCAGGGACATACTGCATCATGATAACATAAAGACCAGACCAGGGACATACTGCATCATGATAACATAAAGACCAGGGACATACTGCATCATGATAACATAAAGACCAGGGACATACTGCATCATGATAACATAAAGACCAGGGACATACTGTATCATGATAACATAAAGACCAGGGACATACTGCATCATGATAACATAAAGACCAGGGACATACTGCATCATGATAACATAAAGACCAGGGACATACTGCATCATGATAACATAAAGACCAGGGACATACTGCATCATGATAACATAAAGACCAGCATCATGGACATACTGCATCATGATAACATAAAGACCAGGGACATACTGCATCATGATAACATAAAGACCAGTGATCTGGTCACACTGTACCAGGGACATACTGCATCATGATAACATAAAGACCAGGGACATACTGCATCATGATAACATAAAGACCAGGGACATACTGCATCATGATAACATAAAGACCAGGGACATACTGCATCATGATAACATAAAGACCAGGGACATACTGCATCATGATAACATAAAGACCAGGGACATACTGCATCATGATAACATAAAGACCAGGGACATACTGCATCATGATAACATAAAGACCAGGGACATACTGCATCATGATAACATAAAGACCAGGGACATACTGCATCATGATAACATAAAGACCAGGGACATACTGCATCATGATAACATAAAGACCAGGGACATACTGCATCATGATAACATAAAGACCAGGGACATACTGCATCATGATAACATAAAGACCAGGGACATACTGCATCATGATAACATAAAGACCAGGGACATACTGCATCATGATAACATAAAGACCAGGGACATACTGCATCATGATAACATAAAGACCAGGGACATACTGCATCATGATAACATAAAGACCAGGGACATACTGCATCATGATAACATAAAGACCAGGGACATACTGCATCATGATAACATAAAGACCAGGGACATACTGCATCATGATAACATAAAGACCAGGGACATACTGCATCATGATAACATAAAGACCAGGGACATACTGCATCATGATAACATAAAGACAGGGACATACTGCATCATGATAACATAAAGACCAGGGACATACTGCATCATGATAACATAAAGACCAGGGACATACTGCATCATGATAACATAAAGACCAGGGACATACTGCATCATGATAACATAAAGACATGATCAATAACATAAAGACCAGGGACATACTGCATCATGATAACATAAAGACCAGGGACATACTGCATCATGATAACATAAAGACCAGGGACATACTGCATCATGAGGGACATAACATATAACATAAAGACCAGGGACATACTGCATCATGATAACATAAAGACCAGGGACATACTGCATCATGATAACATAAAGACCAGGGACATACTGCATCATGATAACATAAAGACCAGGGACATACTGCATCATGATAACATAAAGACCAGGGACATACTGCATCATGATAACATAAAGACCAGGGACATACTGCATCATGATAACATAAAGACCAGGGACATACTGCATCATGATAACATAAAGACCAGGGACATACTGCATCATGATAACATAAAGACCAGGGACATACTGCATCATGATAACATAAAGACCAGGGACATACTGCATCATGATAACATAAAGACCAGGGACATACTGCATCATGATAACATAAAGACCAGGGACATACTGCATCATGATAACATAAAGACCAGGGACATACTGCATCATGATAACATAAAGACCAGGGACATACTGCATCATGATAACATAAAGACCAGGGACATACTGCATCATGATAACATAAAGACCAGGGACATACTGCATCATGATAACATAAAGACCAGGGACATACTGCATCATGATAACATAAAGACCAGGGACATACTGCATCATGATAACATAAAGACCAGGGACATACTGCATCATGATAACATAAAGACCAGGGATGATAACACACTAAAGACCAGGGACATACTGCATCATGATAACATAAAGACCAGGGACATACTGCATCATGATAACATAAAGACCAGTGATCTGGTCACACTGTACCAGGGACATACTGCATCATGATAACATAAAGACCAGGGACATACTGCATCATGATAACATAAAGACCAGGGGACATACTGCATCATGATAACATAAAGACCAGGGACATACTGCATCATGATAACATAAAGACCAGGGACATACTGCATCATGATAACATAAAGACCAGGGACATACTGCATCATGATAACATAAAGACCAGGGACATACTGCATCATGATAACATAAAGACCAGGATCTGACATACTGCATCATGATAACATAAAGACCAGGGACATACTGCATCATGATAACATAAAGACCAGGGACATACTGCATCATGATAACATAAAGACCAGGGACATACTGCATCATGATAACATAAAGACCAGGGACATACTGCATCATGATAACATAAAGACCAGGGGGACATACTGCATCATGATAACATAAAGACCAGGGACATACTGCATGATAACATAAAGACCAGGGACATACTGCATCATGATAACATAAAGACCAGGGACATACTGCATCATGATAACATAAAGACCAGGGACATACTGCATCATGATAACATAAAGACCAGGGACATACTGCATCATGATAACATAAAGACCAGGGACATACTGCATCATGATAACATAAAGACCAGGGACATACTGCATCATGATAACATAAAGAACATAAAGACCAGGGACATACTGCATCATGATAACATAAAGACCAGGGACATACTGCATCATGATAACATAAAGACCAGGGACATACTGCATCATGATAACATAAAGACCAGGGACATACTGCAGATAACATAAAGACCAGGGACATACTGCATCATGATAACATAAAGACCAGGGAATGATAACATAAAGACCAGGGACATACTGCATCATGATAACATAAAGACCAGGGATCATACTGCATCATGATAACATAAAGACCAGGGACATACTGCATCATGATAACATAAAGACCAGGGACATACTGCATCATGATAACATAAAGACCAGGGACATACTGCATCATGATAACATAAAGACCAGGGACATACTGCATCATGATAACATAAAGACCAGGGACATACTGCATCATGATAACATAAAGACCAGGGACATACTGCATCATGATAACATAAAGACCAGGGACATACTGCATCATGATAACATAAAGACCAGGGACATACTGCATCATGATAACATAAAGACCAGGGACATACTGCATCATGATAACATAAAGACCAGGGACATACTGCATCATGATAACATAAAGACCAGGGACATACTGCATCATGATAACATAAAGACCAGGGACATACTGCATCATGATAACATAAAGACCAGGGACATACTGCATCATAACTGCATCATGATAACATAAAGACCAGGGACATACTGCATCATGATAACATAAAGACCAGTGCATCATGATAACATAAAGACCAGGGACATACTGCATCATGATAACATAAAGACCAGGGACATACTGCATCATGATAACATAAAGACCAGGGACATACTGCATCATGATAACATAAAGACCAGGGACATACTGCATCATGATAACATAAAGACCAGGGACATACTGCATCATGATAACATAAAGACCAGGGACATACTGCATCATGATAACATAAAGACCAGGGACATACTGCATCATGATAACATAAAGACCAGGGACATACTGCATCATGATAACATAAAGACCAGGATACTGCATCAGACCAGGGACATACTGCATCATGATAACATAAAGACCAGGGACATACTGCATCATGATAACATAAAGGACATACTGCATCATGATAACATAAAGACAGTGATCTGGTCACTGGGACATACTGCATCATGATAACATAAAGACCAGGGACATACTGCATCATGATAACATAAAGACCAGGGACATACTGCATCATGATAACATAAAGACCAGGGACATACTGCATCATGATAACATAAAGACCAGGGACATACTGCATCATGATAACATAAAGACCAGGGACATACTGCATCATGATAGGGACATAATCATGATAACATAAAGACCAGGGACATACTGCATCATGATAACATAAAGACCAGGGACATACTGCATCATGATAACATAAAGACCAGGGACATACTGCATCATGATAACATAAAGACCAGGGACATACTGCATCATGATAACATAAAGACCAGGGACATACTGCATCATGATAACATAAAGACCAGGGACATACTGCATCATGATAACATAAAGACCAGTGATCTGGTCATCATGATAACATAAAGACCAGGGACATACTGCATCATGATAACATAAAGACCAGGGACATACTGCATCATGATAACATAAAGACCAGGGACATACTGCATCATGATAACATAAAGACTGGTCACACTGTAACATAGGGACATACTGCATCATGATAACATAAAGACCAGGGACATACTGCATCATGATAACATAAAGACCAGGGACATACTGCATCATGATAACATAAAGACCAGGGACATACTGCATCATGATAACATAAAGACCAGTGATCTGGTCACATGTACCAGGGACATACTGCATCATGATAACATAAAGACCAGTGATCTGGTCACACTGTACCAAGACAGGGACATACTGCATCATGATAACATAAAGACCAGGGACATACTGCATCATGATAACATAAAGACCATCATGATAACATAAAGACCAGGGATCTGGTCACATACTACTGCATCATGATAACATAAAGACCAGGGACATACTGCATCATGATAACATAAAAACCAGTGATCTGGTCACACTGTACCAGGGACATACTGCATCATGATAACATAAAGACCAGTGATCTGGTCACACTGTACCAGGGACATACTGCATCATGATAACATAAAGACCAGTGATCTGGTCACACTGTACCAGGGACATACTGCATCATGATAACATAAAGACCAGGGATCTGGTCACACTGTACCAGGGACATACTGCATCATGATAACATAAAGACCAGGGACATACTGCATCATGATAACATAAAGACCAGGGACATACTGCATCATGATAACATAAAGACCAGTGATCTGGTCACACTGTACCAGGGACATACTGCATCATGATAACATAAAGACCAGGGACATACTGCATCATGATAACATAAAGACCAGGGACATACTGCATCATGATAACATAAAGACCAGGGATCTGGTCACACTGTACCAGGGACATACTGCATCATGATAACATAAAGACCAGTGATCTGGTCACACTGTACCAGGGACATACTGCATCATGATAACATAAAGACCAGTGATCTGGTCACACTGTACCAGGGACATACTGCATCATGATAACATAAAGACCAGTGATCTGGTCACACTGTACCAGGGACATACTGCATCATGATAACATAAAGACCAGGGACATACTGCATCATGATAACATAAAGACCAGGGACATACTGCATCATGATAACATAAAGACCAGGGACATACTGCATCATGATAACATAAAGACCAGGGACATACTGCATCATGATAACATAAAGACCAGGGACATACTGCATCATGATAACATAAAGACCAGGGACATACTGCATCATGATAACATAAAGACCAGGGATCTGGTCATGATAACATAAAGACCAGTGATCTGGTCACACTGAGGGACATACTGCATCATGATAACATAAAGACCAGTGATCTGGTCAACTAAAGACCAGGGACATACTGCATCATGATAACATAAAGACCAGGGACATACTGCATCATGATAACATAAAGACCAGGGACATACTGCATCATGATAACATAAAGACCAGGGTCACATGTACTACTGCATCATGATAACATAAAGACCAGGGACATACTGCATCATGATAACATAAAGACCAGGGACATACCAGGGACATACTGCATCATGATAACATAAAGACCAGTGATCTGGTCACACTGTACCAGGGACATACTGCATCATGATAACATAAAGACCAGTGATACTGGTCATCACTGATAACATAAAGACAGGGACATACTGCATCATGATAACATAAAGACCAGGGATCTGGTCACACTGTACCAGGGACATACTGCATCATGATAACATAAAGACCAGGGACATACTGCATCATGATAACATAAAGACCAGGGACATACTGCATCATGATAACATAAAGACCAGTGATCTGGTCACACTGTACCAGGGACATACTGCATCATGATAACATAAAGACCAGGGACATACTGCATCATGATAACATAAAGACCAGGGACATACTGCATCATGATAACATAAAGACCAGGGATCTGGTCACACTGTAGACCAGGGACATACTGCATCATGATAACATAAAGACCAGTGATCTGGTCACACTGACCAGGGACATACTGCATCATGATAACATAAAGACCAGTGATCTGGTCACACTGTACCAGGGACATACTGCATCATGATAACATAAAGACCAGTGATCTGGTCACATGTACCAGGGACATACTGCATCATGATAACATAAAGACCAGGGACATACTGCATCATGATAACATAAAGACCAGGGACATACTGCATCATGATAACATAAAGACCAGGGACATACTGCATCATGATAACATAAAGACCAGGGACATACTGCATCATGATAACATAAAGACCAGGGACATACTGCATCATGATAACATAAAGACCAGGGACA
Organism: Oncorhynchus tshawytscha; assembly: GCF_018296145.1. Classification (NCBI taxonomy): domain Eukaryota; kingdom Metazoa; phylum Chordata; class Actinopteri; order Salmoniformes; family Salmonidae; genus Oncorhynchus; species Oncorhynchus tshawytscha. Next base: position 7,002 of record NW_024608793.1, on the reverse strand, counting down.
TACTGCATCATGATAACATAAAGACCAGGGACATACTGCATCATGATAACATAAAGACCAGGGACATACTGCATCATGATAACATAAAGACCAGGGACATACTGCATCATGATAACATAAAGACCAGGGACATACTGCATCATGATAACATAAAGACCAGGACACTCTGCATCATGATAACATAAAGACCAGGGACATACTGCATCATGATAACATAAAGACCAGTGATCTGGTCACACTGTACCAGGGACATACTGCATCATGATAACATAAAGACCAGTGATCTGGTCACACTACCAGGGACATACTGCATCATGATAACATAAAGACCAGGGACATACTGCATCATGATAACATAAAGACCAGGGACATACTGCATCATGATAACATAAAGACCAGGGACATACTGCATCATGATAACATAAAGACCAGGGACATACTGCATCATGATAACATAAAGACCAGGGACATACTGCATCATGATAACATAAAGACCAGGGACATACTGCATCATGATAACATAAAGACCAGGGACATACTGCATCATGATAACATAAAGACCAGTGATCTGGTCACACTGTACCAGGGACATACTGCATCATGATAACATAAAGACCAGTGATCTGGTCACACTGTACCAGGGACATACTGCATCATGATAACATAAAGACCAGTGATCTGGTCACACTGACCAGGGACATACTGCATCATGATAACATAAAGACCAGTGATCTGGTCACACTGTACCAGGGACATACTGCATCATGATAACATAAAGACCAGGGACATACTAAAGACCAGGGACATACTCATCATGATAACATAAAGACCAGTCTGGTCACATAACATAAAGTACCAGGGACATACTGCATCATGATAACATAAAGACCAGTGATCTGGTCACACTGTACCAGGGACATACTGCATCATGATAACATAAAGACCAGTGATCTGGTCACACTGTACCAGGGACATACTGCATCATGATAACATAAGACCAGGGATCTGGTCACACTGTACCAGGGACATACTGCATCATGATAACATAAAGACCAGGGACATACTGCATCATGATAACATAAAGACCAGGGACATACTGCATCATGATAACATAAAGACCAGTGATCTGGTCACACTGTACCAGGGACATACTGCATCATGATAACATAAAGACCAGGGACATACTGCATCATGATAACATAAAGACCAGGGACATACTGCATCATGATAACATAAAGACCAGGGATCTGGTCACACTGTACCAGGGACATACTGCATCATGATAACATAAAGACCAGTGATCTGGTCACACTGTACCAGGGACATACTGCATCATGATAACATAAAGACCAGTGATCTGGTCACACTGTACCAGGGACATACTGCATCATGATAACATAAAGACCAGGGACATACTGCATCATGATAACATAAAGACCAGGGACATACTGCATCATGATAACATAAAGACCAGGGACATACTGCATCATGATAACATAAAGACCAGGGACATACTGCATCATGATAACATAAAGACCAGGGACATACTGCATCATGATAACATAAAGACCAGTGATCTGGTCACACTGTACCAGGGACATACTGCATCATGATAACATAAAGACCAGGGACATACTGCATCATGATAACATAAAGACCAGGGACATACTGCATCATGATAACATAAAGACCAGGGACATACTGCATCATGATAACATAAAGACCAGTGATCTGGTCACACTGTACCAGGGACATACTGCATCATGATAACATAAAGACCAGTGATCTGGTCACACTGTACCAGGGACATACTGCATCATGATAACATAAAGACCAGTGATCTGGTCATACTGTACCAGGGACATACTGCATCATGATAACATAAAGACCAGTGATCTGGTCACACTGTACCAGGGACATACTGCATCATGATAACATAAAGACCAGTGATCTGGTCACACTGTACCAGGGACATACTGCATCATGATAACATAAAGACCAGGGACATACTGCATCATGATAACATAAAGACCAGTGATCTGGTCACACTGTACCAGGGACATACTGCATCATGATAACATAAAGACCAGGGACATACTGCATCATGATAACATAAAGACCAGTGATCTGGTCACACTGTACCAGGGACATACTGCATCATGATAACATAAAGACCAGGGATCTGGTCACACTGTACCAGGGACATACTGCATCATGATAACATAAAGACCAGGGACATACTGCATCATGATAACATAAAGACCAGGGATCTGGTCACACTGTACCAGGGACATACTGCATCATGATAACATAAAGACCAGGGACATACTGCATCATGATAACATAAAGACCAGGGACATACTGCATCATGATAACATAAAGACCAGGGATCTGGTCACACTGTACCAGGGACATACTGCATCATGATAACATAAAGACCAGTGATCTGGTCATGATAACATAAAGACCAGGGACATACTGCATCATGATAACATAAAGACCAGTGATCTGGTCACACTGTACTGGGACATACTGCATCATGATAACATAAAGACCAGTGATCTGGTCACACTAAAGACCAGGGACATACTGCATCATGATAACATAAAGACCAGGGACATACTGCATCATGATAACATAAAGACCAGGGACATACTGCATCATGATAACATAAAGACCAGGGACATACTGCATCATGATAACATAAAGACCAGGGATCTGGTCACACTGTACCAGGGACATACTGCATCATGATAACATAAAGACCAGTGATCTGGTCACACTGTACCAGGGACATACTGCATCATGATAACATAAAGACCAGTGATCTGGTCACACTGTACCAGGGACATACTGCATCATGATAACATAAAGACCAGTGATCTGGTCACACTGTACCAGGGACATACTGCATCATGATAACATAAAGACCAGGGACATACTGCATCATGATAACATAAAGACCAGGGACATACTGCATCATGATAACATAAAGACCAGGGACATACTGCATCATGATAACATAAAGACCAGGGACATACTGCATCATGATAACATAAAGACCAGGGACATACTGCATCATGATAACATAAAGACCAGGGACATACTGCATCATGATAACATAAAGACCAGTGATCTGGTCACACTGTACCAGGGACATACTGCATCATGATAACATAAAGACCAGGGACATACTGCATCATGATAACATAAAGACCAGTGATCTGGTCACACTGTACCAGGGACATACTGCATCATGATAACATAAAGACCAGTGATCTGGTCACACTGTACCAGGGACATACTGCATCATGATAACATAAAGACCAGTGATCTGGTCACACTGTACCAGGGACATACTGCATCATGATAACATAAAGACCAGGGACATACTGCATCATGATAACATAAAGACCAGGGACATACTGCATCATGATAACATAAAGACCAGGGACATAATGCATCATGATAACATAAAGACCAGGACATACTGCATCATGATAACATAAAGACCAGGGACATACTGCATCATGATAACATAAAGACCAGTGATCTGGTCACACTGTACCAGGGACATACTGCATCATGATAACATAAAGACCAGGGACATACTGCACCATGATAACATAAAGACCAGGGACATACTGCATCATGATAACATAAAGACCAGGGGACATACTGCATCATGATAACATAAAGACCAGTGATCTGGTCACACTGTACCAGGGACATACTGCATCATGATAACATAAAGACCAGTGATCTGGTCACACTGTACCAGGGACATACTGCATCATGATAACATAAAGACCAGTGATCTGGTCACACTGTACCAGGGACATACTGCATCATGATAACATAAAGACCAGTGATCTGGTCACACTGTACCAGGGACATACTGCATCATGATAACATAAAGACCAGTGATCTGGTCATGACTAAAGTACCAGGGACATACTGCATCATGATAACATAAAGACCAGGGATCTGGTCATGACTGTACCAGGGACATACTGCATCATGATAACATAAAGACCAGGGATCTGGTCACACTGTACCAGGGACATACTGCATCATGATAACATAAAGACCAGTGATCTGGTCACACTGTACCAAAGACCAGGACATACTGCATCATGATAACATAAAGACCAGGGACATACTGCATCACTGATAACATAAAGACCAGGGACATACTGCATCATGATAACATAAAGACCAGGGATCTGGTCACACTGTACCAGGGACATACTGCATCATGATAACATAAAGACCAGTGATCTGGTCACACTGTACCAGGGACATACTGCATCATGATAACATAAAGACCAGTGATCTGGTCACACTGTACCAGGGACATACTGCATCATGATAACATAAAGACCAGGGATACTGCATCATGATAACATAAAGACCAGGGACATACTGCATCATGATAACATAAAGACCAGGGACATACTGCATCATGATAACATAAAGACCAGGGACATACTGCATCATGATAACATAAAGACCAGGGACATACTACTGCATCATGATAACATAAAGACCAGTGATCTGGTCACACTGTACCAGGGACATACTGCATCATGATAACATAAAGACCAGGGACATACTGCATCATGATAACATAAAGACCAGGGACATACTGCATCATGATAACATAAAGACCAGGGACATACTGCATCATGATAACATAAAGACCAGTGATCTGGTCAGGGACATACTGCATCATGATAACATAAAGACCAGGATCTGGTCACACTGTACCAGGGACATACTGCATCATGATAACATAAAGACCAGTGATCTGATCTGGTCACATGATAACATAAAGACCAGGGACATACTGCATCATGATAACATAAAGACCAGTGATCTGGTCACACTGTACCAGGGACATACTGCATCATGATAACATAAAGACCAGTGATCTGGTCACACTGTACCAGGGACATACTGCATCATGATAACATAAAGACCAGGGACATACTGCATCATGATAACATAAAGACCAGTGATCTGGTCACACTGTACCAGGGACATAATGCATCATGATAACATAAAGACCAGTGAGCTGGTCACACTGTACCAGGGACATACTGCATCATGATAACATAAAGACCAGTGATCTGGTCACACTGTACCAGGGACATACTGCATCATGATAACATAAAGACCAGGGATCTGGTCACACTGTACCAGGGACATACTGCATCATGATAACATAAAGACCAGGGACATACTGCATCATGATAACATAAAGACCAGGGACATACTGCATCATGATAACATAAAGACCAGTGATCTGGTCACACTGTACCAGGGACATACTGCATCATGATAACATAAAGACCAGGGACATACTGCATCATGATAACATAAAGACCAGGGACATACTGCATCATGATAACATAAAGACCAGTGATCTGGTCACACTGTACCAGGGACATACTGCATCATGATAACATAAAGACCAGTGATCTGGTCACACTGTACCAGGGACATACTGCATCATGATAACATAAAGACCAGTGATCTGGTCACACTGTACCAGGGACATACTGCATCATGATAACATAAAGACCAGGGATCTGGTCACACTGTACCAGGGACATACTGCATCATGATAACATAAAGACCAGGGACATACTGCATCATGATAACATAAAGACCAGGGACATACTGCATCATGATAACATAAAGACCAGGGACATACTGCATCATGATAACATAAAGACCAGGGACATACTGCATCATGATAACATAAAGACCAGTGATCTGGTCACATACTGCATCATGATAACATAAAGACCAGCATGCATCATGATAACATAAAGACCAGGGACATACTGACATACTGATAACATCATGATAACATAAAGACCAGGGACATACTGCATCATGATAACATAAACCAGGGACATACTGCATCATGATAACATAAAGACCAGGGACATACTGCATCATGATAACATAAAGACCAGGGACATACTGCATCATGATAACATAAAGACCAGGGACATACTGCATCATGATAACATAAAGACCAGTGACCAGGGACATACTGCATCATGATAACATAAAGACCAGTGATCTGGTCACACTGTACCAGGGACATACTGCATCATGATAACATAAAGACCAGGGACATACTGCATCATGATAACATAAAGACCAGGGACATACTGCATCATGATAACATAAAGACCAGGGACATACTGCATCATGATAACATAAAGACCAGGATCTGGTCACACTAAAGACCAGGACATACTGCATCATGATAACATAAAGACCAGTGATCTGGTCAGGGACATACTGCATCATGATAACATAAACTGTACCAGGGACATACTGCATCATGATAACATAAAGACTGCAGATAACATAAAGACCAATCTGGACATACTGCATCATGATAACATAAAGACCAGGGACATACTGCATCATGATAACATAAAGACCAGGGACATACTGCATCATGATAACATAAAGACCAGGGACATACTGCATCATGATAACATAAAGACCAGGGACATACTGCATCAGGGACATGATAACATAAAGACCAGGGACATACTGCATCATGATAACATAAAGACCAGTGATCTGGTCAGGGACATACTGCATCATGATAACATAAAGACCAGTGATCTGGTCACACTAAAGTACCAGGGACATACTGCATCATGATAACATAAAGACCAGGGACATACCAGGGACATACTGCATCATGATAACATAAAGACCAGGGAACACTGTAAAGACCAGGACATACTGCATCATGATAACATAAACCAGGGACATACTGCATCATGATAACATAAAAGACCAGTACATACTGCATACTGGACCAGGGACATACTGCATCATGATAACATAAAGACCAGTGATCTGGTCACACTGTACCAGGGACATACTGCATCATGATAACATAAAGACCAGGGACATACTGCATCATGATAACATAAAGACCAGGGACATACTGCATCATGATAA